>NW_020200945.1:8637-15456 GCF_001531365.2 Cynara cardunculus var. scolymus
TAACCCTGGAGATGATCTCGTTGAGGGGGAGCAAGCAGTTCCATCAGTCGATGAAGAACTGCATCCTGTTGCTTCAGAACCTCAATCAAGCACCAAGTGGATGAAAAATCACCCACATCCCCAAATCATTGGTGATCCAACCTCTGGTGTCAAGACGAGATCCGCTACTGCAAATGAATGCCTCTACGCAAACTTTTTGAGCATGATTGAACCGAAGAAGATTTCTGAAGCCCTACAAGATCCAAACTGGATAAAAGCAATGCAAGAAGATTTACTTCAGTTTGAACGAAACAAAGTATGGTATCTCATGCCTCTTCCCAAAGGAAAAACGGCAATAGGAACCAAATGGGTCTTCAGAAACAAGAAGGACGAAGATGGCATTGTAATAAGGAACAAAGCCAGGCTTGTTGCAAAAGGCTATCGCTAGGAAGAAGGCATTGATTATGATGAGACATTCGCTCCCGTTGCAAGACTTGAAGCCATCAGAATGTTTCTAGCCTATGCAGCACATAAAGGTTTTAAAGTCTATCAAATGGATGCTAAGCCTGCCTACCTCAATGGTAAACTACAAGAAGAAGTCTACGTGCAGCAGCCACCTGGGTTCGAAGATCGAAAGCATCCGAACTATGTCTATTTTCTGAATAAAGCTCTTTTTGGACTCAAACAAGCACCCAGGGCCTAGTATGAAACTCTATCTACCTTTCTCATCGAAAATGGCTTCGAAAAAGATACAATCGATACAACTCTCTTTCTCAAGAAGCATAAAGGTAATATTTTAATTGTTCAAATATATGTGGACGACATCATATTTGGCTCTACAAATGCAAAACATTGCGAAAAGTTCTCAGAGTTGATGAAAAGCAAATTTGAGATGAGTATGATGGGAGAACTTAGTTTCTTCCTTGGTCTTCAAATAAAACAAGTTCCAGACGGATTTTTTATCAATCAGTCAAAATATGTGACTGACCTTTTGAAAAAAATACTCTCTCAACAATTCATCATCAATGAGAACACCTATGGCTACAGTAGTCAAATTATTTGCTGATCCATCAGGCAAATCTGTAGATGTCACAACCTATTGAGGCATGATTGGATCACTCCTGTACCTAACTGCTAGTAGACCTGATATTATGTTTGCCACATGTCTTTGTGCAAGATATCAAGCAAATCCAAAAGAATCTCATCTTTCTGCGGTCAAGAGGATCTTTAGATACCTTAAGGGAACTTCTTCATTGGGTCTCTGGTATCCAAAGGACTCTGGCTTTGATGTAATAGCCTACACAGATGCAGATCATGCAGGATGCAAGCTTGACAGAAAGAGTACGTCTGGAAGCTGTCAACTCTTGGGGGACAAGCTGGTAAGTTGGACCTCCAAAAAACAAAATTGTGTCTCAACATCTACAGCAGATGCAGAATATGTTGATGCTGCTAGTTGTTGTTCACAAGTTCTCTGGATGAAGACTCAACTTTAGGATTATGGTTTTCATTATGACAAAGTCCCAATCCTCTGTGACTCCAAGAGTGCCATAGCAATATCTGCAAACCCAGTACADCATTCCAAGACCAAGCACATCGATGTAAGGTACCATTTTCTTAAAGACAATGTTGAAAAAGGTAACATAGAAATGTACTTTGTTCCAACTGAGATTCAACTTGCTGACATTTTTAAAAAAGCTCTAGATGAAAAACGATTTTTATTCCTAGTCAGCAAGATGGGTATGCTGAATCACACCACTTAGAGGCAATAATTATCTTTCAACCAGCGATCTTCAATATCTCATGGTTATGCCCATAAGTGATACAATAACTTAGCCATAAATTTTCTAAATATCCTAAACCAGAGCCTCTTATCATAAAGACCAGAGCCTCTGGCCATTTAGAATGACTTCAATTAATTGGCAAAATTTTATCTTTGTAACCAGAGCCCTTCTGGTTCAAAGTAAATACTTACTATTTTTTTCCAAGTCCTTTTTTTCTTCAACCCATAGCCTCTGGTTCTATAGACTAGCGCCTCTGGACTCCAACATTTTGAGATATCAAAGTCTCAATCCTTGGATTCTTGCATCCTCTACTCATTATTTCTTTCACCTTCACCTCCCAGAGCCTCTGGTTCCAAAGATCAGAGCCTCTGGTTTTCCCCCACTACTTGCAATATCTTCCTTTCTTTAAACCAGAGCCTCTGGTTCTAAAGACCAGAGCCTCCGACTTCAAACTCTTTGTAATCAACATCCCATTGGTCTCAAAGAGTTTCTCTTATCCCACTGCACATAGTCTTAACCATTTCCTTTCATACTCCTTTTCATAGTTTTTCCAACCAGAGCCTCTGGATTCAAAGTCTTTGTCACCAGAGCTCCTCTGGTCTCAAAGACGATTCTTTTTCCTTGTTCATGACACTCATTGCCTTCTCAACCAGAGCCTCTGGTTCTATAGACCAGAGCCTCTGGATTCAATGTCCTTGAGCTTTTCAAAAACTCATAAGCCATGCCTCTCAACCAGAGCCTCTGGTTCTAAAGACCAGAGCCTCTGGCTTTGTTCTCTTTGCATCCATCGCACCTTTAATCTCAATGACTTTTCAATCCTAACTAGGCATATGCTTCTCTCAACCAGAGCCTCTGGTTGTATAGACCAGAGCCACTGTCTCCTAAATTTCTCAAACTTTATCTATGTGAATAGGAGTCTTTGATTTTAATTCATATGCATCATTTGAGGGGTAGCAAAAGTTTACTTTTGTAAACTTGCATTTTCCATCCAGAGCTTCTGGTTCTACTATCCAGAGCGTCTGGTCACATAAAATGCTATATATAAATATAATACCAGACCTCCTCTGGTTTTATAAAATGGATTGCCACACTTCACCAGAGCCTCTGGTTAGTAAACCAAATCCTCTACATCATGTGAATCCAACATCACTACATATCTTCATCGACATTACAACCAGAACTCCTCTGTTTCCACACCCACTATGTCATGCATAACCAGAGCTCCTCTGGTTCCATGAAAATACATTTTACACTCAAACTCATCTTAATTGAAAACCATTTTCAAGATTATACAAAATTGTAGCTTTTGTGACTAAAAACTATACAACAAGGGTTTTTAGAAGACCAAAACTTCGTAATTATTATTAATCATACAATTAGATGAGATTTTAAATAATTTTATTTTAGGGAAATGTCTTCTCCAAGATATTATTTGGAATAAATATTTATTTCGAATAAGGCATGACGTCATCCTACCATGCGCCTGACACCAAACAGGCTGTCCCCCATGAGCTGTTTCAATCTTTTCCCTCCCTAACCCCAGCTTGACACGTGTCCAATTCATTAATGGCATGTACTATCACGACGGCTCACGTTCTTCAAATCATATCATCCAAAACTGATACCGCCAATTTTTTCATGATTATTACATTTTAATAATCAAGAAAATGTTTCACCTCCAACCCCCCCACCCCCTCCCTTCCCACCCGTCTTCCCCATAAATACCCTTCTTTCTTATTCTTCCCTTCTTTACGCCTTCAAAACCTACAACAAGACTTCGACGAACTGAAAACCTGCAACTTCCACAAAAATGGCCTCCTCTGCTTCTAACGAATCCAACAACAATGACAGCCGTATCCAATCCACAGGCGCCGACAGCCACGCAATCGTCTTCCTACCCATGAAACCCAACAACCACATGATTGAACTGCGTAACACCCTCTTTGATGACAGGTTTGCGATAATGATTGAGTTCTTTAAGAACTGTATCCTTCTCCCTGCMCTAACTCTAGTWAACCCAAACRTACCWTTWAAGTACRTTCAACAATRTKGGCAGAACTGCGAGTTTGATCCTTCCAGTCACGGAATAATGGGGGATATAGACGCCCCAAATGACATGATTTGCTCGCTAAAAATATCGCGAACAAAAGTTTATAGGGTTATGTGCATTCCAACAAGACGGGAACTAGGGATCGAGCAATATGACGAACCACCTACCTACGACGACATCCTCAGGTTCGTCAATATGCTAGGGTACAATCGTGAACTGCGAAATGTATCAGACTTCAAAATACAATTCCTCCCACCAAGGGAATCTCAACATAATGACAATTATGTATGGGCTTTTCTTCAACATAAATCTCGACTATACCTTCCATATTTACAACGAGATTCATGCAGTTCTCTTTCCCAGATTCCTCGCCCTCTTCATTGGGGATGTGATGGTGCAACACGGTCTACCTGCTGTGGAGCCCTTCACCCCAATCTACAAGATGCAAGGACACCGCCCAACCCTTTCGAAGGAAGGATACAACATTAGCTGACCGTTGTCCCGGACTATGCTCATTGTCATACCATCGACAAAGTGAGATACGCAAGACCTATGAACGTTCCATGCTGTCCCAAGAACCGAGGACAGCTACCCCAGAGCACTTAGAGCCGTCCCCCCTCTAAGCGAGGGCCCACAAGCATCATCTTCATCGGATGATGAAGATATTGATGATGATGCTCGTGCTTCCCCCGGCCTTACTCAAAATATTCCTCAACCTACTATCCAAAGGGCACGCAAATCTACTACCCCTGGAGATCAAAGCCAAAGGGGTATTGAAACAGGACGACCCAGTCCCACCCTAACCCCAGCCAGCCATCCAGACGCCATTCTTCGGGCCTCTGGAGATGAACAAGCTGAGGAAACTCATTTACCATCACCCCTCTCTCAACAGAGAGGTGATGAAGAGACAAGAGCCCCTTCGCCTCAAGGCTCACCTCAACCCATCACACACACAGAAGCATTCATTGCTTCTGATCTTGAACCCATAGATCGTTCAGAGCGATCTTCAATTCGTGCACCACTCCCCTTCGTATTTGATCTACCGAAGGGGACACACATCCGCTTCACTTACTCAGCCTCTGAAGCTGAGGAAGAGGAAGAGGATGTTCAAACATCACGAGATAGTTCTTCTCTCGAAGGCTATCAAGGACATGATGGAAGTCCTTCAAGGCCTACCTTTGCATAAGGCCAAGAAGGTGCCTCAGGAGCAGAGGCCCAACCTCCAGCATCTGTTGATGCAGAGGTTACCCCATTAGCAGATCTGGTCACAAAGGCTGAGTTCCAAGCCTATATTGATACAGTGACGCGGTCCTTGGATGACCTTAAACTCCTCATACAAGGGATTGTGGAAAACCAACCCTCACCTGATACCCCATACCTCAGCCAATCCCTTGCCATCCTCCAACATCATCTCACCCAACTTGAAACCTAAACCCAAGCCAACACTATCCGCCTACAGATGCTTCAACAGACAGTTACCCAACACTTTCAAGAATCATATAAACAAGATAAGCATCAATATCTTCTAAGACTTGATTAGGTCTTTTCAGGTTGATGATTCTTTGATTGTCTTCAAGGCCCATTTGAACATCTATGACCATAGCCCGCTTTACATGACACCGCATAAATCTTTTATTAGCATCAACAGCAATCAGAGCTCCCTCCTTCCTGTTAGTCATGTTTCTGATCTCAAAATACATATACTCTAGCTTCACTGAATCTCCAGATTTGCCCATCTTGTCTAGTCATAGTAAAGACAGGATACCAGATTCTCAGAAGTGTTTGAGCATCGATCTGCTTAATTGTGACAACTTGATGCTCGGTACGAACTTCACTAATAGGTAGGCGCTTAGCTTTCAAAAGGTGTTTGTATTCTATACGATAATCTTTGGTTTGTCGATGGATACCATGGACTTTATCACCGCTCAGAGACTTACGATGACGGATAAAAATTCCAAAGTAGATATCTTCCAAGTACGGTTCTCGGATTCTTTCTCTATCGTAACCTGGAAAATTTGCTCGATTGTAAAATGGTACATAATTCTTTGTGAAAATTTCTGTAGGATCAACATGTTCTCTAGGAGCAGAGATGTCTGATACACCAATTACATCTGCAGTGGAAGATTCTGGAATAATCTGACGGTCATCTTGAAGAGGAAAGACTGGATCTTCATCATTTATATCGGCTTCAAAGTCAAAGTAAAGCCCAGTTGACTTGTCAATATTATCAACGTCCTCTCCAAAATCTTGCTCTCCTCCTAGAATAGTAGAAAATACATCATTGAAACCTACATTGGCAGACAAGTCCAATAACAACCTTGTCCCTACTGTGGAGTCCGCCGGCTTTTCAACCATTGGCTCGATCATAGAACTTGTCTCCATTTCTTCTTCGTCTTCTATAACAATAGCCTCAATTATTCTTTCCCGAACAGACTCCAGGGTAGAAGCTTCAGCAATCACGTCTTGAGTAGATGGCTCATTTTCAACCCTTGCAGCTTGTTCAGATGTCTCAGCCAATCTTGAAAATAAGATGTATGAAACTTAGACCTCATAAAATGAACCCAGGTATATCCACTTGTGTATTTGATAGGTCAATCGTGTAGAGATTTGATCTTCTGATTCCAGCTAAGAGCTCCTTACTATCAGTAGTTCGAATGCTGCATTGGTTAGCTTTAAAACAGACTTCTAGATTTTTATCACAGAATTGACCTATGCTAAACAAATTATGTTCAAATCGTTCGACAAATGACACTTTTAATAGTTAAATTCCCAGAAATTACGTCACCATATCCAAGGATAGGCGCGTATTGATTGTTTCCAAATCTTACCGTACCTCCAAACGATTCAACAAAGTTAGCTAAAAGATCTTTTTTACCAGTCATGTGCTTAGAACATCCGGAGTCTAAGAACCACACATGCCGGTTAACCTGCAAAAATGAATCAATTGGGTTTTGGTACCCATTTTAGTTTGGGACCTTTAAGCTCAGATTTCATTGGCGGTATACTATA
>NW_020200945.1:15776-17676 GCF_001531365.2 Cynara cardunculus var. scolymus
TGTTTCCTCGAATTCTTTTTGGTTTTATTCTTTTTATAGTAAACATCCTCGGAAACAGGTTTTTGATTAAAATTCTTTTAAAAATCTGAAGCTAAATCAGAATCCTCAGTCATATTATTTTTAACAATGAAATTTTCATGACTGGTAAATTATTTGAAAAATCAAAACGATCAATCTCATTATCTAGACAAACATCTAAATTTAAGATATTTGAAAAATTAATTTCTTCATTAAAATCATTGACTTCTTCTGAGTTGGTGGCTTCACTTAAAGACTTTTCATACGAAAAATACTCAGACTCAACATGATCCGTTTTTATTGTAGAATTTTGAAAATCTTCAATTTTATTTCAAAATTCTTGTTTCTGTTTATTAAATGAAAGTCTTTCTTCTGTTAAAATCTTTTCCAACTGAACCAATTGTTTTTCTAAAATTAGAGTAGGAGTATAAATCTTTGGTTCAACTGGTTTTGATTCAAGCTCTGCCTTTGAATAACTATGAAGATAATCTGTTGAAACTGCAGAGTCTTGATTATTATAACTTTCATTTAGATTAGAATAATCAAACGGAACCTGCATTTTGTCTTTTCTTTGACGATTGTAATCTTCTCGTTGTTCGAACTCATCAGAAGATGTTGTAACTTTTATCGAAAACTCGGGACCGCAATCATGATATTCAAATTTGTACAAGGTCGGGGCATAATGTAAAACTTTTTCTATATTTTTGTTGGGACTATCAATTCTCAGGAAATTCTATGATTTTTTTTTAAGTTCATAAGTGTTCTTGAAGACTCATCTTTGTTTTATACAATTTTTTCTCTCAAATCTTTCATTTTTGGATGTTTAATCATTAAATTTGTGATCATTGTGTACAGTTTGATGCCGTGAATCAGTTTTGTTCTTACAACTTTATGATTTGATCATCGACAGTAAAGATATATAGAGTTTTATGAATTTTGATGTTCTTCGTGTTCTTATGAAAACTCATAAAAAAGTGAGATTTTGATCTATATTTTGTATGATTTTTTGTAAAGTTTGTGTTCGTTTGTGGATTTGATCTTAGTTTGAATTCTTATTCGATTAATTCTGCTTTTGGTATTAATCTGTGTTTTCTAGAACATCAGTGTTCTTCAGATTACCCTGTTTCACTCACTATTAAATCAGTTTCATCTTGTTCTTATTTTTCCTCTTCAAATTTCAATGGCGAACTTGGTTAATACCTCGTTCATAAGTACTGGATCTCAATCAAAGCCTCCCACGCTTATCCGTGAGGAATATCCACAATGGAAAGTGCGCATGATCAACTTTCTGGAGGGAATTCACCCTAGAATTTGTGAATTTCTTACAATCCTCCATATGTGCCAACGAAATTGATTCCAAGAGTTCCAGCTACTAGTACAACCCCTGAAGTTCCTGAGCATTATGAGCCAAGACCTATTGCTAATTGGAACGACGAAGACAAGGTATTGATTGAACTGGGAAGAAATGCAAAAGGCTGCTAATCATGGCTATACCTCATGAGATCTTCAAATGTATTGATCACTGCAATTTGTCTATGGACATTTGGGCAGAATTGGAGAAACATATCGAAGGAAGGAAGAAGACTCTCAAGAACAATCAAGCCATTTGCATTGATGAATATCATAGCTTCMARGCTWADGAKGGTGAATCCCTGTCAGACACATACTCCAGGTTCAATACCTTAATTAGCAATTGCAAAAGGTATGGAGTGATGAGAACTGCAGAGGACAACAACTCTCTGTTCTTGAAGAGCGTTGGAATCGAATGGATGCATTTAACCATGTCAATGAAGGCCACCTTGGATTTAGAAGTATGGACTTTGGCTGACTTATTTGGTTCTCATAAAAGTCAAGAGCCTCAAGTACTTCAAATGAAGAAGAA
>NW_020200945.1:18874-20119 GCF_001531365.2 Cynara cardunculus var. scolymus
TCCATTTTCAAAAGAAGAAGGCTTTTGGTTGATCCAGAATCAAGAACTCCTTTAATAATGGAGAATGTAGCTTTTGAAGACTATATTGTCTCTTTCTCACCTTCTGAAAAGAAGGATTCCATTCCAAGGAAATTTGTGAGACAGAGTCAGATAGGAATTTTTAAGTTTGGACAACCAGAAACTCAAGAAGACTGTGCTTTTGTGTGTACAATTCATCCTCTGGAGAGAAAGTTATCCTCAGAGGCTCTTCAATATTTTCCAAAACACATCACAGAGGCTACAAATGTTAACTCAAATTTCCCATAGCTCTCTGAAAATGATATTTCTAAGCATGAATATGCCTCAGATTATGAAGAAAGTCCTACACAAGTTGTAGAAACTGATATTGATCTTGAGAAAAGAAAGAAGGAAAATCAAAGACAAATAACTCTCAATGCTCTTCCTCTGCAACTCAAAGACCAAATTACACATGGCAACAATTGAGAAAATGGCCTCAATCTAACATTGCTTCTGTCTCAGTAAATGCACGAAAACCAAAGAGGGGATCAAAACAAAGGAGAACTAAAATCGATTTCAAAAAGAAGCCTAGAATAGGGAAGGAATCTTGTAAAGAGAAGCCCATACCTAAGAAGAGCTCTAAAAAAATGTACCCTTCTTTGATGATTTTAATGAAAATTTTAAGAAAGCTTCTTGCAATGTTACCTTCTGTGATTGTTTCAATATTATGCATGCTCTATCTAATCATATTCACCATTCGTCATGTCTGCTCTCTCACCCCAAGAATCATGGATCTGGGGTGAACAATAGACAACTTGGCAATTCTTCTTCTAAGAACAATAAGACCAAATCAAAGGATGCTATGGCATACCTCAAACAATCTAATGTTAAAGGACCCAATTGGAATTGGGTACCTAAATTAAACGTTGTCTAATTACAGAAGAAGCAGCATGTGTCTACTTGGGTCGTTGACTCAGGTTGCTCGATACACATGACTGGTACCATAGAGCTTTTGTCATCATATTTAAGGCAATAAGTTGGCTCTGTAGCTTTTGGTGGAAATCAGAAGGGGAAGATCAAAAGATATGGAATGATCGTTAAGGGAGAAATAAAGATGAATCAAGTCTTGTATGTGGATGGACGGAAACACAATCTAATAAGTGTCAGTCAATTGTGTGACATTGGTTTGGATGTGCTCTTCAAAGTCAAATTCTGCATTATGTACAAAGCCGATACATTGATAGAGGT
>NW_020200945.1:22116-23644 GCF_001531365.2 Cynara cardunculus var. scolymus
TACATGACCTTTTGAAGAAGTACAAGATGAATGATGCCTCTCCCATGAGGACACCAATGGCCCCTGGCTAGAAACTTCATAAAGACATTAATGGTCCTTCTATAGAGTGCAAGCTCTACAGAGGTATGATTGAATTTTTCTCTTATATCTCACTACAAGTAGGCCTGATATCATGTTTTCAACGTGTATTTGTGCTAGGTATCAAGCAAACCCMAAAGAATCCCATCTAAGTGCAGTAAAGAGAATCCTTAGATATTTAAAGAAGACACCAACTCTGGGACTTTGGTATCCTCTGCATTCCAACATTGATCTCGTGGCTTACACAGATTCAGACTATGGTGGTTGTCAAATTGACAGAAAGAGCACCTCTGGAAGCTGTCAATTTCTTGGAGGAAAGCTGGTTAGGTGGTCTTCAAAGAAGCAGAATTATGTATCAACATCCATGGCAGAGGCTGAATATGTAGCCGCTGCAAGTTGTTGCTCACAAGCTCTGTGGATGCAGACTCAACTACGCGATTATGGCTACTCTGTTGACAAGATCCCCATCCTTTGTGATTCTAAGAGCGCTATTGCTATATCAGCCAACCCTGTGCAACATTCAAAGACAAAGCATATCGATATAAGGTACCACTTCTTAAAACATCATGTAGAAGAAGTTAAAGTCGAACTATACTTTGTCAAATCTGAATTCCAATTGCCTGATCTCTTTACTAAATCCCTTGATGAGAAAAGATTCAATTTTCTTATTGAAAAAATAGGAATGGCATGCCCAGAGCTCTAAGTGTTGTTAGTCTTACTTTTAATAATCTCTTTTTGTATAAAGTTTTACTTTGTTGATTAATCTTCACTTGTTTTCTTAGTTAGTAGGTTTGCCTCGCAGAGATATGCAATGTTTGAGGGGGAGTTTGTGCTTGAAAAGGAATAAAACCTATTGAAGAAGAAAAATGTTTTTCATCACAGAAATCTTTTCATAGATCCTCTGTGATAACTCTCAGAGGCTCTTTGAACGGATCCTCTATCGATACCTCTTCTTAGGATTTTAAATGGTTTTTAGTTTGAGGGGGAGCCATGGAAGCTGGCTTCAAGGGGGAGTTTTGAATTGAAAATCAAAACCTCAGAAGGTGCCAAAACTTTTGAGATATCTTGATCTCAGAGGTCAACTCATCAGAACCTCTGGCGCTTCTATCAGAGGCTCTATGGGTCTAAACTGAGCAAGTACTCATCTCTCTGATGATTTTCAAACCGTTTAGGTAAATAAAGGTGTAACATGTTAGAAGCCCCACACATATCACAAAGGCTCTGTTACCCTTAGGCCTCTGAGAGAACTCATTTATATAGTTTTCTATTATTGATATGGTGTGCGTGGTTCTATGGATAAGGGTTAAAGTTGACCACACACGTGTCAGAAACGGGGACGCACGTGTCAGAAACGGGGGCGCACGTCATCAATCGTGCGTCTTCCCAACACCGCGTGTCATATTTTTGATTCGTCTCTCCCAATAGCCACTCATCACGATATATCACCAAC
>NW_020200945.1:24120-31131 GCF_001531365.2 Cynara cardunculus var. scolymus
GATTAAGCATAGTAGGCTATGCTTCACACCCTACTGTCAAATCTCTTGTTTCAATGGAAATGAATGTAAATACCCTTCGCATAGCCCTGCATCTACCTTCCTTGGAAGATCTTATTTTGGATACCTTCGTTCCATCTCCTATAGACGCATAATTGATCGAGCTCCTTGAATTTCACTTCTACACAGCAAAGACAAAAATCGTAAAAAGGACTGAATTGAAAAGGAAGGGCCATCCCCCAATGTGGAACTCTCTATTCTCGATAATTAATTGCTGTCTAACGAGGAAGGTCAGCAGCCACGACCAAGCTTCACATGCCATGCTTTMCATCGTTTATGGAATCTACTTCAATCTGCCCCTTGATTACGCGCAACTCATCTTTGATGATATGGTGGGCTTAATCAAGAAAAAATGTGCTACTYAACGGGGTGAGAAATCAAAGGTGAAGGCACAGAAGAAAGCCAAAGAAGACCTCAATCACCCAAACTTAATCCTACAGAGGTTATTCGGCTTGGTCTTTGGAGATATGATAGCAGAGAAGCTGCCTTCTGCAGAGCCAAATGCACAGCTATACCCAATGAAGGAGTTCCACCCTACAGAGCATGAGCTAGGGTACAAAAGTCCAAGGCCACTATCAAAAGCCATGCTCAAATACCTTAGCAGAGGAGATAGGAAAGCGTATAGATGTGGATACAGGAGGCTAGAGCCGGTCCCTGAAGCCCCTCCATGCATAGGTATCCCCATAGGAGAGATAGTGCATAAAATGAGGGTTGAGGGAAGAAGGGAGGAGCCTGCAGAGGCTAGGGAGATGAGTGAGGAAAGACCAAGGGTAGTTAGTCCCCCACGAAGCACTAAGAAGGAAATTGCTTTTGATGTAATGGGTAAGCGCTTGATCCTAACAATTGGTATCAGAGCAGGTCACGGGTTTGAATCCCATGGTGTGCATAATATGCAAGATGTGCATATTTAAGCGAAAGGCATGCTGTGCAACCATTGACTTCTAGCGAAGCTCTCGTTAGTGTTGGCAGATGCTGGGGGGGGAATGTTGGGTCATAGGACCAGCATCTTCCTAAATCGAAACGTGGCGCTGGCTGCTACGCTATAAAGGAAATAAAGTTGTGCCTTCACCAAGGCAATTTCTTTTGGCATAGTGGTAAGCACTTGATCCTAACAATATTTATGTTTGAATCTTGTTTGTCGTCCTGATTAGAAGCAAGTTTGAACGATTTAGCAATACATAGTGAGCGGACTTATGGTCGGATATTAGTTTGTCTAGACTAAGTGTTTAAGCAATTTAAGAGAACTCGGAGTTTCCTTGACCGAATTTGGTCACTAGGAAAGCTAGGCTTGAACGTATTCGGTCACAAGGTGAGCGATTTATTTCAGTTTTAGCGAATTCGGACCACCTAAGAATCACTCCTTGAGCGAATTTGGTCAACCTAAGAATCACTCCTTGAGTGAATTCGGAAAATTAGGTGAGCTGGGGTAAGCAACTTAGTTGGACTGTTTTGAGCGGATTAGGAACATAGCTTTGAGCAGTTTTGACCGATTTCACGCACAGTTTTGAGCGATTTAGCTTACGTAGCAGACCTTTTAATTTCATCACATACTTACTTGAACGAATAGGAGTTAACCAAATTCGTATACTTTGTGAGCGGATTTGACCGGATTCTTGCATAACCTTTGAACGATTAAGTCTTGGTCTTGAGCAATTTACGTGAACATGGAGTAGCGATTAGTTTCATGTAGTGAGCGGATATAGGCTATTTGTTCAGCGGATTAGGAGTCTAGTCTTGAGCGGTTTAAGAGACTGTGGTGACTGATTTAGGCTTAGCATTGAGCGGACTAAGAACATAGTGTTTAGTGGATTTATATTTGGTATATACGTCAAGTTTGAGTGATTTAAATCTTGAGGTATCTTATAGTGAGTGAGTTCATTTAAGAACAAGTTACTGTTACCACCTCTTATGTGATTTGTGAATTCCTTTTGAGTAATTGTGTAATATTTTTTTTGTATTGTATTTCTTTAATCAATTTTTCTTGAACTGCATGGATCCTATATCTGATCAATCTTACTTTTTTCATGGCAGATATTCTAAAGAAGGAGAATCAAGAGATGAGAGCTCAGATTATTGAACTGAAGAAGAGCATTGTGAACTATAAAGAAAAATACGTAAATATATTTTATGAGAATCATGCTAATGAGGAATATATTAAAGATTTAAAAAGGGTTCTTAAAGAAATTTGTGAAAGAATCGAGAAGGACTTTGAGTATAAGATTGAAAAACATGAGAACACTCTCAGCTCTGTAACAAAAGATTATGATGAGGATTTGAAAACTTGGAGTAAAGCTAATAAAGATCTTTTCAATAAACTCAAAGAGGTTAGAAATGCACTTTCGATTGAGAAAAACTCTCCAAGAAATAATACAAAGACAGAGGATTTAACTTAAAAGTTTCATAAATCTGAGAGTGATTTGATTGAACTAAGAAAGCTTCTAAACCTAGAGAAAGAAAAGGTTTTAGAAATGGAGAAGAATTTTAATGTTGAAAGGAATAACTTTGAGAAAGAGAAGAGGAGATGTATTGAATTTGAAAGAAAATTTGGAGTTGAACGTGTACCTTATGAGAAAATTTGGAGTTGAACGTGTATCTCGGATTTTGAGCAGCTAATCATCTTGGAACGAGCGAAGAATGATAAAGAAAAGAAAGACATCTCCGAAGACTGTCAGAGTCAATTACAGAAATTGTCTGAACGCATTGATCTAAAGCAAAAGGCTTTAGACGAAGAGAAAAAGCAATTTGCTCTTGAGAAAATAAATACTTCAAAGAAGTATACAGTAATTGCTAAAGAGCTTGCAACTAAGAAAAAGTGGCTTGACATCACCTCAGAGAATGACAAGAGCAGCTCAGATGAAGAGAAACGAGAGTYRATAAATCAKAAGAGAAADTTTGAAATGCTTCAGAAGGAGTTAGAAGGTAAACTCCTGGACACTACAAGCAAATTGTCTGATCTAAAGACAGACCTTGAAACTGAGATGAAGATAGAACTAAACTTAAAATTAAATTTGATTTAGTTACTACTGAAAGATACCAGCGTTTACAAAAAGTCAAAGACTTTTCGTGTGATAAAAGCCCAACTGGTTCTCAATCACAGTGTAAAACTAGCTTTTATGACTGTTCCAAATCGAACAGTTATTCAAGTAGTCCTAAATCTACTATTTCTAAGAATTATTCTCGTTCTTCTAATCAGTATTATCAAGGATATGTCATTGGATCACCCAAATATCATTCAAAAGGTAAAAGCATTTGGGTTAATAAAGCTGATTCTGTTTTATCTCATACATATATTGTTACTAACTATGTTCTTCCTTGTATTGTGAGATCCACTAATGATCTGATCAATCTTAGGAAGAGAAGAATTATGTGCTCAACATGCAGAACCAATAATTTTGTCAATAACAAAAGGTTCAACAGGTGGCATGGCGATAACAGCTATCAAAACAGTTGGAAAGGTAAAAACAGGTATGATTATAATAACTGGCATGGATCATATCTATACTACATATATAACCATTTAGGCCATTATCTTAATTACAACTCCTAAAGCATAAGTTACAATGGTTTTATGCAACAAATTCAAAAAAAACTCTTAATTACAACTCATAAAGCATGATGTACAAGTTTTATATGCATTGACTTTAAATGCAATAGTCATAACTTGCTTTCTTGGCTTCTCTTCCTTTTCTAGCATTTTCTTTATGTCAGGACCGGTTTAAAAATTCAAAATTCAAATCAAAAATCCTAAAATCTCTGATTTAGAGTTTTGCATATTTTTGGTCGGTCTCCCTTTCTGGTTCCACTAGAACCATTTTTTTTGTGTGATTCACTAGCTRGCTTTTGGTTCTTTATTTTGTAGAAATTTTTTGATCAAGATGGATATAGAACTACGGATACCAGAGCTTCAAGGGGTAATCAACTTCACGTTTTGATTTCTTTTTGGTTAACATCGATTTCAGTTTTCATATAGTTAGGTGGCGTGAACCTGAATCATTGACTCCCAAAGCTAGCAAGGGAAATCTTCGTAAGGAAGAGAAAGGTACGTACGAACTCTCTATTTGCTCGTATGTCTCATTTTTTGCTGTTCGTTTTCTAGATAAATTTGAAGATGAAGAAAATTGTTTCAGAAAACGAAAAAGTTCATCACATTCATTCATGAATTGGTACAGAACTACAACCTCCATTTCTCATGAACATAAAGGTTCAAACATAGGAATCTGCCTTCCTTGATCAAGAATAGTTTTTCTGAAGAAGACTAAGAGAAGTTATGCAAAGTCCCCCCTCCCTTGGCTTTTCGAAGCTCCTGTTTACAACATGGGAAAAGGAAGTACTGAAGTTGAGAAAGAGCTTGTGGATATTCAAAATGGGTTCCTTCCTTACCCCTCTTTTACATCCCTCCCGTGGATTGTTGTCTTTATCTCTAAAAATCATTTGGAAGAAAAGATTGGGAAGATTGCTGTTTCTTCAAGCCTTTGTGGTCAACAAAATCTATCTTTCAGCCACCCAACATCCATTGCTGAAAATAAAGTCCTCTTCTCTCATGATGAAAAGTTTGTTATTTCATCTCCTGTTGATAACGTTTTTGGACTTTCTTTGAGCAAAACCTCCCATGAAGATGATCCAACGGTCTTATCCATGAATAATCCAAAAAATCAAAAAAAATTCCTATTTGGTAATCCTCCATGCACCGAAAGTACTGAAGATGTGAAAAGTTTCTTTAGTTCCCCCTTGCATGAAAGTGACTCCTCGAGTCTGAAAAGCAGAAAGACTAGGTCTTTGACCTTTGAAAATGATGCGATGGGGGAGGATTTTTTTTTCTTGAAAATGAAAGGGAAAAGCTGACTTTAGATAATCCTTTTTTCCAAAAAGGTTAGCCCTTTCACTGTTTTGGAAGATAGGTCTTTGCAGGCATCTGCGATTGAGGTAGGAAAAGGTGAAAGCTTGCAAAAGTGTTGGCAGGAAAAAGTGCAAGCATGGTTAACGTTGAAAATGGCGGGGGTCTTGCGGAAGGAAAACCGTACATGGAAACACAAAAAGTGGGAAAACCCAGCTGTCTTTTTTACCCACACAGCATGTGATAGTGACTGTGGATGAAGTTTCTCGCCGGCAAGATGTTTCGGAAAAAAATAATGGTAATCGGCAACCTCTTTCTCCTACATTTGGGCCTGTTACTTGTCCCATTCCTATTGGACCTCATAATTTGGAGATGTCCACTACTCCTAATTCTTTTGGTGAGTCACTCGATTATTTAATGGAGGTTGGGCCATGTTGTGATGAGCAACTTCTTGTTGTCCCTTGCTCTAATGGGATAACTCTTTTATTAAAAGATTTTGGACTTGACAACCATTCTTATGGTGGGCCGGTCGGAAAAACTTTCTTTTGATGGACCAACGTGTTGGCTGCAATGCAAATCAGGATGAAATTCACTTGACACCTTATATTGAATTTGGCCATAATTACCATTTCATTTTGTCTTTGAAGTTGGCATAAAAAAATATGAAGACCAAACACTCTGATGGATATTCTCGCTTATATTTATATAAAATTTATATATCGCAGCATTGTGCGGGTACATAACTAGTTATGTATATAATCATCCTGTTAATAGTGCTGAAAAGAAAATATCTTATAGAAATAAATGGTTTGGAAATTTCAACATACCCCAACCCAATACTAACAAAGTAGGACCCAAGTTCGTTTGGGTACCAAAATCTACTTAATCTGGTTTTGCAGGTGTGTCAATTTTGTGCTGATCAGAATATCATTTCAGTGATACACCAATGCAGGGGGAGTTGTATTTTATTCCAAATAAGGCTTCTGAACATTTCAGTTCATAACCCATGCGTTACCGAGTGTGGTTTCTAAACACATAGTTTAGAACCTGTATTTAAAATATTTTCTTCAAATTTTTTTTTAGCTAAACTTAATCATTTTTATAATCTAATTTCTAGGGGGAATCTCTACAAAGTTCAATAAATGTTTTTGGAAAATGATTTTTTTTTGTAACGAGTATATTTTCTGAACAGGTATTTCCTGAGATTTTACTTGCGTAATTTCTCATCTTACATAACTCCAATACATGTTTCAACTATTCTTCAAACTGTTATTATCACGTCTCTTATAAGATAATCATTTTCAGTGATAATACGCTCGTATGTATTCAAAGATTGTTTTCTGCTATTTTTTTCTTTGATTGATATACATTCAATATTTTTTAATATTAGAATCTGTAAACTCGTTCTTACAGATCGTCATTCATTTCTCTCGCATATCGAATAATCGGATCGTTGTCGCATCTTTCTTTCATTGATTGTGCTTAAAAGCCAAATTTCTTGATCAAATTTTATCTGATCAGTGTGCTTATCTGCAATAATATTTTTGATCAATCATTGTGATCATCTGAKCATAAAATGTAATTTTAGGAGGGACTGAGTTCTTATCAGAAATACCTCTATGGAATGTCAGAACTGACAGACCTACCCAAGAAGACAACCATATATGAGTGAGCTTTAAATGAAAAAGGGTTTGTGTGCCGAGATTAAAATCAAAATGAGAGGGGTAGTTGTTATGAGCTAAAAAAATTGATGAGAGTTGTGTCAGGATTAAAAAAATACGAAAATCCTATTCTAAACTTTTAAAATCCGGGCATACCACATAATCTATTAGTTCTCGATTTTTTGGAGACTAATATTGAAAAAGGCAAAGCCCAGGCCAATTCTTGTCACAACCTGTTGATCCCAGATCTCTCAATAACACTTATAATCTAGTTATGAATAACCAAATTATAGTGATTTTACGAAGAAAGTAAGAAGACTCAAAAGTAAAATATGAATATTCAAGAACAGTTTGAGTTTCAAAGGTTTTACTTTATAAATAATAAAACGTAAAACACAAAGTAAAAACCTCTCATGTATGCGCGCTTTTTACAATAGACCTAGTCGTCTATTTATACTA
>NW_020200945.1:31836-33396 GCF_001531365.2 Cynara cardunculus var. scolymus
ACGTGGCTTCTGCCCAGTCTGTCTCTAATATTTTTCTGAAACCATTCAAGTGATTTGTTTGAGTACTTGAAGGTTTGAGACATTCTAAAGAACTTTTTCACCCCAAACTCATTCTTGTAAACAAGTACGAGTTCAGGTTGAGACAAGACAAAGGCAGAGCGTATCTCCTGCAGGCCCTGGAATTCTTCGTTTGGTGGAGCGCATGATAGCCTCTCCATGCCCAGCCTTAGCGCAATCTCGAAGTCTGTTTTGGCTCTTAGCTTTACCAGGGACTCCATTGTCTTTACTATCGCTCGATTTGCCATTCCAAACCTTATGCCGTGATCTTGCCTCTGAGCTGTGTAGGCATATAATTCAATTAAGTCGTACGGGTTGAGATTAATGAGATCATTTTTGTTGAACACGCTAATGATCCCATGGGCTCTCTCCACGGTGAACTCAATGTATCTGATARCTCGGTTGGCGAAGGATTTTATCTTTAAATCTATGACTCTCCTTATTCCTTCATTCGAGAAGACAACTCGAGGATCTTGAGTAGTTTGTCCGACAAAACGATGGTGTAGGAGGTCCATTGATTCAGGCGATAGGATTGGAGGATTTGTTGACAAACTTTCATCACGATTTTTGTACATATATTGATGGATATTCTCCATCATTACTGGTTCCCTGGGTGGCACTAGAGGTCTTCTTCTTATCGACTCTATTTGCTGAATGATTTCATCCACTAGGCCTTGAGGAGGATGCCTCGAGGAAGAGGGAACATCCTCTTGCACCATTGGTTGTGTTTGGGTTGGTTGGGTTGTTTCAGGTTCTTGGGTTTCTGTTGGTTGTTGAGGTGATGAAGGTTGGGTTATTATAGGTTCTGGTTGTTGGGGTGATGAAGGTTGGGTTGTAGTGGGCTCTGGTTGTATGGGTGAAGAAGGTTGGGTTGTTATGTGCTCTGGTTCTAGAGAGATGATGAAAGGTTGAGTTCTGCGGGGTGTTGGTGAAGGGGTTAAGGGTAGGTTTATATTTGGTGTAGAAGAAAGACGTTGATGTGTTGGAGGGGTGGTTGGTTCTACATCGATTGAGGAACTCAACACGATGGGCTCAGGGGTAGTAGCTAAGGGAACCTGGTTAAGTGGTTCATCATCAGAGGGTGAGACCTCTGGTTCCCTCGCTTGGGTTTCTTGGGTGGACGGTTGTTGTAGTGTTGGTTGCTGTGGTACAGCAGATGTTGAAGTGTATGCAGCCGCCGCCTCTTTCTCCCCCTCACGARGGCCAAGGCCTTGATCCTCAGGGTCTTGGTCGTCGTGGCGTCTTCTTTTGCTCGGGCGGCTGCTTGAGCAAGAGGCTTGGGACCTCTTCTTCTTCTTTTCCCTCCTGAGGGGTGTAAGACACTCCCTCAGGGTTGCCTTTCTTCTGGTCTCCTTCATTGAACGGAGGAGAGATGATGTATGTCATTGTTCATCGACCATCGTTTGAGTGAGAGCCCTTGTTGGATGGATGGCTCGATGAACAAACTTTGCACTGATCTCGTTGAAAGAGGAGACCAGTGCTCTTGACAATGCTTGCATGTCT
>NW_020200945.1:35146-36710 GCF_001531365.2 Cynara cardunculus var. scolymus
ATTGCATCCCCAATGATGAGAGCAAGGAAGCGGGGGAAGAGGACGGTAGAAAGTGGTTTCCCAGTGGCTTGAAGTTTGCACTTTTTGATGACGGCCATGTGAATCTCAGTGTAGATGATGCGGGAGTAGTCGAGGTTGAGGTTGAAGAAAAGCCCATACATAATTGTCATTATGTGGAGATTTCCTTGATCGAGGGAGCCCAGCTTGCATGTGAGACAGCGGTTGAGGATGGACAAGAACAAATTCCACATTCGTGGGAGGAATTGTCTTTTGAAATCTGAGATGTTTCGTATTTCCCGGTTGTACCCTAGCATCCTGACAAACCTTAGAATGTCCTCGAAGGAAGGTGGTTCGTCATATTGTTCGATCTCGAGTTCCCGTCTGGTGGGAATGCATAACACCTTAGAAATTTTTGCTCATGAAATTTTCACGGAGCAAATCATGTCGTTTGGAGCATCTATGTCTCCCATTATTCTATGACTTCGAGGATCAAACTCGCAGGTTTGCCAGTATTGTTGAACGTACTTTAATGGTGCGTTTGGGTTCACCATAGTTAGGGTAGGAAGGAGGATAAAGTTCTTGAAGAACTCAATTATAATAGCAAACCTGTCATCAAAAAGAGTGTTGCGCAGTTCTATCATATGGTTGTTGGGTTTCATGGGCAAGAAGACGATTGTGCGGCTGTCGGCGCCGGTGGATTGTGAAAGGCGATGAAAAAGAATGGATAAGAAAAAATGAATGAATCTTGAGACCTGAGGGGCTCTGGTTGCAAAGGATTTGAAATCCAGAGGCTCTGGTCTTTAGAACCAGAGGCGCTGGTTATGAAGGATGATGAGATTGAATGAAGAAAAAATGGTTAAGTATGGAAAAAGAATGTCTTTGATGTGACAACTGTCAAATTTGAACTTCCAGGTTAGCTCTTATTAAGTTTATATTTGTCTTATTGAAGGTAACTTATAAGATTAGGAGTTAGTTAGGTTAGTCTGATCGAAAAATTTCTAGAGATTCCGGCAGTTGCTTAGAAAGTCCGGTTTCGACCCGTAACTATCTGAAATGTCCTATAGAGTGCCAAATGCTCCAATTTATACCCAATTTATATAGAACACAAAGTTTTGGTGTTTTAAATATAAAACCTTTTTATTTAAATGAATTTAGCCATCATGGGTTTTTAATTTGAAGAAAAATGTCAAAATGAGAAAAATGACATTTTAGCATTATGGCCTTTGATTTTAAAAAAAAATATATATATATATATAGAGGTTGGGCTTGGGCTCCCATGGCCGGCCCTCCCTCCCCTTTCCCTCCTATTACCCACATATAAATAGCATCATTTCTCCAATTACAACTCATTTTCTCATTTCAAAACTTGAAACTCCCTTCCTTTCCCTCTCTAAACTCAAGAGTCTCTCAAAGAATCATCTTCTTCATCCTTCCTACTCCAGCCCATTTATCCATATTTCTCCATCAAAATAGCAAGGATTTTGAAGATATTACATCCCTCTCATCATAAATCAAGGTAACAACTTCATCTCCATCTTTTTCTTGCAAATTTTGGGGGAAAAAC
>NW_020200945.1:37160-38564 GCF_001531365.2 Cynara cardunculus var. scolymus
CATTGAGTTTTGACTCCCCAAATACTCAAAACATTATATATGTGCATCTGAGAGTTTTTTCAGTAGGTAAACCCTACTTTAAACAGCCATAACTCTCTAGATAATCATTCAAAATCATTGATTTTTCTTCTGGATGTTAGTTTAATGAGTTACCTTTCAAATGCCACCGATTTCATTCAATATTGTGGTGATTTGAGGTTTTAACTACTCAAAACAAAGTGAACATGCAATCTRTCCGARTCTGAYAGATTTGTATATGTATGTTCCAATGACCATATCTCTTTCAAAACTTGATGAAAAAGGATGATTCTTCCTTTGAGAGTTAACTATATGGGTTATATCCTGCATGCAAGTGGAATCACAACAAATTATGCAGTTTTGATCTCCAAACACCTAAATCACTTTAGGTGTGCAAACTGTGAAACCACCAGTAGGTAACTCCTACTTTGTATGCTAATATCTCTTTACTTACTTGCTTTTAGTATATGATTCTTCTTCTGAAATGTTCTTTTACGAGTTATGGTTCATATGAACCCAGTTTCACTCAAAAATACCAAGTTTTGAGGCATTAACCAATTTAATTAAGTTAAGTGTGCAATCTGTCAACTAATGACAGATGTGTGCATGTAACTTTATGGTGCCATATCTTTCTCTCAACTCATCCAAAATGAGTGATTCTTAGTTTAAAAGTTACATTTAAGTGTTACGTTTATAATCCAACTTGAATTTCTATAGAACACTTAGTAGAATTCTTTAAACGAGTATTTTACTAACGTGGTCTAATCTGCCATTTCAGTTGTGATATATTGTGTTGCATAAATTATTTAAATCATTATTGCATGTCCAAAATGCATGAAATATGATCTCAATGACCATAAGTCAGTGCTATATCTCATATAAAAAGATAGGAAACTATCTCATTTTAGAAGTCTCTTTAAATTGATCATTTTATGTACTATTAGTTTCTGCCCAAAATCGAGATTTTGGGATTAGTTGATTTTGTAAAATTTTGATCTTTTTATTGGACTATAGCATTGCTTCCGGTATATATTAATACATTAACGAGCATATGGACATTATGGATTATGAATAATCATATGGGACATAAGTAGACAATTATGGACTTAGGACTTATTAAACCCCATAAGTAGTGTTAAATCCATAAGTGATGGTTTGGATATTCCTCTTTGATAAGGAACCGTTGAACTAGTGTGGTGATCGGATCGTATCTCTATTTTGCGAAACATTACGAAAAGTGAGTATTCACAGCCCCTCTTTCAAAGTATTTATTACGTTTTGGGGTGAAAATCACGATTGAATGTGTTATATGAGCTATTTTCATTACGAAAAGTGAGTATTCACAGCCCCTCTTTCAAAGTATCTATTACGTTTTGGGGTGAAAAG
>NW_020200945.1:39804-44356 GCF_001531365.2 Cynara cardunculus var. scolymus
ACTCTTAAAAGAAGTCGTGTCACAATCATCACCTTCAAATTTCTTTTGTGTTTAAATTATAAACTTGTCTTTGGGATTGTAAACTTTGGTTATGATGTTTTTAAAATTTAAAATGTATGGTTGTGTTACTTATACTCTATCTCTATGAGACTCTACCTGCCATACCTCGCGTTTCCGCTTTAGCAGGGTGTGACATTTGAGACCAGAGGGGCTCTGGTTGCAAAGACGTTGAATCCAGAGGCTCTGGTCTTTAGAACCAGAGGCCATGGTTGTGAATGATAAAGAGGAATGATATAAAATATGGCTAAGTGTGAAGACAAAGAGTCTTTGAGACCAGAGGAGCTCTGGTTGCAAAGACTTGGAATCAGAGGCTCTGGTCTTTAGAACAAAAGGCTCTAGTTGGGAAGGATGAGAAAAGGAAGTATGGAATGAAATGATGAAGTCTTGCTATCAAATAAACGAAAGGCAGAGGCTCTAGTCTTTAAAACAGGAGGCTCTAGTTGAGAAAAAGAATGTATAGCAAGCGAAGGAAAACAGAGGCTCTGGTCTTTGGAACGAGAGGCTCTGGTTGAATGGTGATGAAATGGAGTATGAGATGAAATGATCAAGATAAAACTTGCAAAGAATCGAAAGCCAGAGGCTCTAGTCTTTAGAGCCAAAGGCTCTGGATGTGTGAACAATATAATGCAAGTAGGGTGGAAACCAGAGGCTCTGATCTTTGGAACCAGAGGCTCTAGGTGAATGGAAACACTTAGTGATATAAATGATTTTAGTGAGCAAGGACCAGAGGAGCTCTGGTTTCAAAGGATTTGAGATCCAGAGGCTCTAGTCTTTAGAACCAGAGGCTCTGAATGTAAAGAGAATAACAAATAGCAAGTTAAGGTGGGAACCAGAGGCTCTGGTCTTTGGAACCAGAGGCTCTGGGTGGGAGAAAAGTACTTGATAAGAAATACCAAGTATTTGCTTTGAACCAGAGGGGTTCTGGTTACCTTTAGAACCAGAGGGGCTCTGGTTACCAATAGGACCAGAGGGGCTCTGGTTGCAAAGATGAAATTTTGCCAATAAATCTAAGTCATTCTATATGGCCAGAGGCTCTCGTCTTTAGAACCAGAGGCTCTGGTTTAAGATAGTTAGAGAATATATGGCTTTGTTATTATATCACTTATTGGCATAACCATGATATATTGAGAATCGATGGTTAAAAGATAATTGCCACTAAGTGGTGAGATTCAGCATACCCATCTCGCTGACTAGAAATAAAAAACGTTTTTCATCAAGAGCTTTTGTAAAAATGTCAGCAAGTTGAATCTCAGTTAGAACAAAGTACATTTCTATGTTACCTTTTTCAACATTGTCTTTAAGAAAATGGTACCTTACATCGATGTGCATGGTCTTGGAATGTTGTACTGGGTTCGCAGAGATTGCTATGGCACTCTTGTAGTCACAGAGGATTGGGATTTTGTCATAATTAAATCCATAGTCCTTAAGCCGAGTCTTCATCCAGAGAACTTGTGAACAACAACTAGCAGCAGCAACATATTYTGCTTCTGCTGTAGATGTTGATACACAATTTTGTTTTCTGGAGGTCCAACTTACTAGCTTGTCCCCCAVGAGTTGACAGCTTCCAGACGTACTYTTTMTRTCAAGCTTGSATCCTGCATGATCTGYATMTGTGTAGGCTATTAGATCAAAGCCAGAGTCCTTTGGATACCAGAGACCCAATGAAGGAGTTCCCTTAAGGTATCTAAAGATCCTCTTGACTGTAGAAAGATGCGATTCTTTGGGATTCGCTTGATATTTTGCACAAAGACATRTGGCAAACATAATATCAGGTCTACTAGCGGTTAGATACAGGAGGGATCCAATCATGCCTCTATAGGTTGTTACATCTACAGATTTGCCTGATGGATCAGCAAATAACTTAACTCCTGTAGCCATGGGAGTTCTCATCGATGATGAATTTGAGAGAGAGTATTTTGTATAAAGTCAGTCACATATTTGGACTGGTTTATGAAAATTCCTTCTGGAACTTATTTTATTTGAAGACCAAGGAAGAAGAGTTCTCCCATCATACTCATCTCAAATTTGCTTTCATCAACTCTGAGAATTTTTCGCAATGTTTTGCATTTGTAGAGCCAAATATGATGTCGTCCACATATATTTGAACAAGTAAAATATTACCTTTGTGCTTCTTGAGAAAGAGAGTTGTATCGATTGTACCTTTTTCAAAACCATTGTCGATGAGGAAGGTAGATAGAGTGTCATACCATGCTCTGGGTGCTTGCTTGAGCCCATAAAGAGCTTTGTCTTGAAAATAGTCATATTCTGGATGCTTTGAATCTTCGAACCCAGGAGGCTGCTGCACATAGGCTTCTTCTTGTAGTTTACCATTGAGGAAGGCAGACTTGACATCCATTTGGTAGACTTTAAAACCTTTATGTGCTGCATAGGCGAGAAACATCTGAATTGCTTCAAGTCTTGCAACAGGAGCGAATGCCTCATCGTAGTCTATACCTTCTTTCTAGCGATAGCCTTTTGCAACAAGCCTGACTTTGTTCTTTATGACAATGCCATCTTCGTCTTTCTTGTTTCTGAAGACGCATTTGGTTCCTGTTGCCGTTTTTCTTTTGCGAAGAGGCATTAGGGACCATACTTTATTTCGTTCAAACTGGAGTAATTCCTCTTGCATGGCGTTTATCCATTTTGGGTCTTGTAGGGCTTCAAAAATCTTCTTCGGTTCAATCATRCYTAAGAAGTTTGYGAAGAGACWTTCATTTGCAGTAGCGKATCTCGTCTTGACACCAGAGGTTGGATCACCAATTATTTGGTGATGTGGGTGATTCTTTGTCCACTTGGTGCTTGATTGAGGTTCTGAAGCAACAGGATGCAATTCTTTATCGACTGATGGAACTGCTTGCTCCCCCTCAACGAGATCATGATCTGAAGACACAGGATAAGTAGATTGTGAAGTAACATGAGTTTATGGGAGAGATGTACCTTGTGTATGAGAAACTGCATGTTCATCATTGATTCTGGGTATTGATTTTGCATTTGACTCATGTCCAGAGATCACTTTTTCATCGAATATGTCTTCAAATAGTTGAGCTAGCTCTGATACATTGGGTTTGCTCAGTGAAGAATCAGATGCTCTTCTTTGAGGCACGAGTTCTGAACTGTTGTGTCCAGAAGTCCTTTGTATAGAGTCATCGAATGAGACATTGATAGTTTCAATAATGATTCTTGTCCTTTTGATGTAGACTCTGTATGCTTTGGCGGTTAGAGAATATCCCAGAAAGATTCCCTCATCAGCTTTCTTGTCGAACTTGCCAAGATATTCTCTATCGTTGAGTATAAAGCATTTGCACCCAAGGATATGAAAATATTTGACATTTGGTCTTCGATGATTGATAAGCTCATATGGGGTTTTATGGTGTCTCTTGTTGATGATGAAACGATTTTGGGTGAAGCATGCGGTGGAGATTGCTTCAGCCCAGAATGATAGTAGTAAGTCTGATGAAGCGAGCATGGTTCTTGCTGCTTCCACAAGGGTTCGATTTCGTTGTTCGACCACTCCGTTTTCTTGTGGAGTTCTTGCGGATGAAAAGTTTTGTGTAATGCCTTCATTGAAGAGATAATCATCAATTATGGCATTTTTGAATTCAGTTCCATTATTTCTACTAACCTTCACCAACTTTTGATGTAGAAGAACTTGTAGCCTTTTCATCACTCCAATGAGTAGGTTTGGAACTTTGGATTTCTTCTTTACGAATTCAACCCAAGTGTATCGGGAGTATTCATCGACCAATACCAGCATGTACTTCTTTCCTGATACGCTTTGTGTTGATATTGGTCCACAAAGGTCTATGTGAAGCATATCCAACGGCTTGGTGTAGGAGGTCTCTGATTTAGTCTTATGTGATGCCCTTTTTAGTTTTCCCATCTCACATGTGGAGCACAGATGATCTTTTTCAAATTTAAGAGCAGGAATTCCTCTGACCAAATTTTATGTGGCTAGTTTTCTTAGCGCATCAAAGTTAAGGTGTGAGCACTTTTGATGCCATAGCCAATTTTCATCGCTCTTTTGGGACACAAGACATAGATTATCCTGTCCCATAGAGGATTCAAAGTCAAGAAGATAATGGTTTCCTTCTCTCGTTGCTGTGAGGATTGGTTTACCGGACTTCGTTTCTATTATGCAGAGACCTTTGCGAAATTTTACTTCAAGACATCAGTTGCGGAACTGACTTATACTTAATAGATTGTGCTTTAAGCCCTCGACATAAGCCACTTTGCTGATGGAAACTTTTCCTTTTATGAGAGTGCCGTATCTCTTGATTGTTCCCTTGCTGTTGTCTCCAAAAGTCACAGAGCCTCCATATTTTTTGATGAAGGAGGATGGTTGACTTTTATCACCAGTCATGTGCCTGGAGCAACCTGAATCCATATATCATGGTTGCACATGTTGGTCCTGCAAGACAAATTAAAGGGCTTTAGGTACCCATTTCATAATGGGTCCTCGTTTGTTAGTAGGGAGAACGGTACTCTTTTTGTT
>NW_020200945.1:47143-53983 GCF_001531365.2 Cynara cardunculus var. scolymus
CATCGATCCAGACTTAGTCTTTTCTGCCTTGATGTCTTCATCGGTCTTCTGGTTCTTCATCACTTATTGTTTTTCATTACTTTTTTACATTTTGCATTATGGGATCTAACACAACCCCACCAGCTACTCATTTATCTCTTAACAGATAAGTGTTTCAATAACACTTGGGGCACGCAGCTCAACATCTATCAATTACTCATTTGGAGAAAGTTGATATTGAATCAGAAGGATATATGTCCTCCCTTCAAGTCTTTTTTATCACATATTGAGTCTGAAAAATTAGTGTAGTCCACACGATTTATCTTTTTGAGCCTAAACAGAAGCATACGTTGCTTTATCTTTCTACAATACACAGATTTAGCATTTTATACGTTATTTTTGCCAAAACATTCATAGATATGCTTTTCTTAAGCTATCGATGATTGAATGGAAGACCTGGTGAGATGAGCCTCAAAAAGTCTTATATATACAGTACATCCGTTGTACTGAGTATATCTGTTATACTCACAGGCCAATCTTTTTTATAAGATTGAAAACAATTCCATTCGTTGAAATTGGATGTTACCTTCTCATTCCCTTAATTCTAGAAAAGATTAAACAAGTGGATTTGCAAAGATATACTTACATTTTCATGAATTGACGGCTTACGTGGAAAATTTCATTCATTCTTGTGTATGATGAAATGATTCTCATTTAATCATAAGGGGAAGTACGTAATAATGAATGAAATGTCCAATTCCGAACATTACAAGGGAATCTGATGCAAAGATCAAGGGGGAGTAACTTTAAATTTGGCAAAAGACTCAAAACAAGTGCGACTGGAGATAATTACAGAAAAACTATTCATGTGCTACAACGACTGAGAGTTTTTGAATGAGAAGATCAATGTTTCAAAAGTTTACCAAAGAGAAAGTTTGTGGTTTGTTGTCTGAAGATCCTTTGAAGATCACATCTTGTACATTGTTTCTGATGATTACTGTTCTACATTGTCAAAAGAGAAGATCATCGCGATTCTATATTCGAGGGGGAGAATGCTAGAAGATCTTTCTCAACAGATAATTGTCTGGAGATTTCTTTTGAAGAAGACATAATGTGCTTAAAGTTTCGAAGTTCAAACAGGACTCAAAGCGCATAATTTTTTTCAAGTCTGAATACAAAGGGGGAGAATGTTGGGACTATCAATTTTCATACCCCAGCCCTTCCCGAGGGTTAAAGAATCTCGTTTCAGATGGTTTGTTTATAAAAATAGTTTGATTAGTTTGTCCTCTTTTGTATAAAATTTCTTCTTTAGCCTTTAGTTTTTTATTTAATTGAATTATTTGAAGTTCAAGCATACTTATTTTAACAATTTGTTCTTCATTAACTAATTCTAATGATTTATATTGTTCCTTTAAATCAGATATTGGATTTTTCATCAAATAATTTGGACTCAAATAACAAGGACTTAGCCCAATCCAAGTTTCCAGCATTTTCATTATATAGTTTGATGTATTTTTCTTTTTGCATTTTTAATTGTTTTTCAAAGTTATTTGAACGCATTCTTTATGATTTTAATTCTTGCTGGAAAAGATTGGAGTTTGAGCATCATCTTTTGCATCTGTTTAATGCATGATTGATCCAATACCTCTTCATTCATTTTCGCAGTCTGTTCTTCTTCTTCACCTGAAGAACATTTATCCGATCTAGCCATCAAACACACATGTGCAACAGCTTCAGTTTCCTCCTCTTCATCAGTCAGATTTAGCTAGTGTTCATCCTCAGCCATGAGTGCCTTCCCGGCATCTCTTTGTTTGGAAAGAAGAAATTTATTTTTCTAGTAGTCGGTATCTCGATTTACTGGCTTCCTACAATTTACAGCAAAGTGGCCTAGCCTACCACAGTTATAGCATTTAGTGTTCTCATCAGCTACACCTTTGTTAAACTTCTTCTTATCTTCCGGCTTTTTCTCATACTTCTTCTCGAACCTCTTTTCTTCATATTTCTTCTTCTTGCCAAATTTGTCTTTGAATTCATATTTTGAACCTGACGAGAATCTTTGGTTGTTCGAGTGTGGCCCTTTGGGAATTTCTTCTGGAATGCTTTACTCAGCATTGCCATGGCCTGTCTGATTTCAGAAATTTCAGAGTCTGAATCTAAGCTGTTACTGTCTTCTTTTTCAGATTCACTTGACTGGCTAACTTCGTTGACTTGCTTTCCAGATCTGCTTTTTATTTTCTTCTCCTTTCTCTCAGATATAAAAGCCAAATGATCAGCATCTTCTTTCTCTTTCTTCTTCTTTGCATTTCGGATTTCCAAAACGTCTTCCTCGTTTTGTTTCAGAGTTTCATAGATCTCATGAATATCGATATCAGATAACGATGTATTGAATCAGATATGATTAACAAATGGTTTCCATTCTGATTGAAGATTGTTAAGAAATTTAACATTTATCTCTATTGTAGTTTTAGAAATTCCATTATTTGTCAACTCATTAAGAAGTCTGGCAAGCCTATCATAAACATCATCAAGACTTTCACCATCTTTAGCCTTGAATTCTTCATATGTTGATATACAGTTAGTAATCTTCAGTTGAGTTCCCACTTTCGAACCCATCATAATTTTTTTTATTTGAACCCACATGCTGTGACCTGATGATTTATGATTGTCAATACTTGTGTAAGTATCATTAGTCAGTGCTTGCATCATGTAAGACTTGCAAAGCACATCAGCATGGGCTCTTTCTCTTTCTTGAGCTGAATATTGATACTATTCTTTGATTACTGTCTGAGCAGGTATGCCTTCTTCTAGATCAGCAGGTATCTCTCGGTAGTACACAACATGACCTTCCAACAAGGATTGCATAATCAGATCTCCTACTTTCATTCTCTCAATGAAATTCAGAAATCTATCTCTCCACTGATTATAATCTCCGCGAAACAGCACTGGTGGCTTGGTATCAGTACCAATAGCTATTGCTTCCCTTGAACTCATATTATTAGTTCGTATGAAATAGGATCAACTGTAGTTCAAAGTTTGAATTTAAAGGATCAGTTTACAAAAATATATCTCATAATCTTCAAACAAAAAAAAATGCACTCATTCAACACTTAGAGAAATTAAGCAAACAAAGTTATCCAGATTAGAACTCCGGTCAAGCTTATCCGGATTTGAAGTTCGGACAACAAAGATGGAACTTTTCAACAAGTTATCCGGATTAGAAGTCCGGACAACAAAGAGATTTAAATCGCACAAAATCACGTATCAACACTTAATCAAATTTAGACAATTAAGCAAAATTTATGCGGATTAAGCATAAATCAATACGAATAAAGCACAAAAATCAATTTGAATTAAAATTCTCAAATCGGATGTTTTCAACACTTAGTTAAAATTCCAAAATAAAAATCGGACATAAAAAGTCAACAAGTCAAGGTCAACTAAGTCAACAAGTCAAAGTACGAATAAGTCGTTTTAAAAAACAAATCGATCAAAAATCAGATTTAAATCGATCAAAAAGTCAAAATCCGTTCAAGTCAAAATCAATGTACGATCAATATACAAGAAATAAGTCGCTCAATAGACTAATATGCACAAAGTACAAGTCTTACCAAGCGGATTTTCTTAATCGCTCAACAGATGCACAAAACATAAACGACTTACCCATCGGATTGTGTAAATCGCCCAATAATCCGCACAAGTTACAAATGACTTACCAGGCGGATTATATAAATCGCTTGACTATCTGCACAAGGGTTACCCGGATAAACCTAAATCGAACAAAACTCGAATCACACGAATATTAAATCGAACAAGCTTTAAGCGAATAACACCCTAAACCGATCAACAGTTAACCGGACTAATGTTCAACCAAAAACACAGATTTCACACTTTTTACCAAAAAAAATTGGATCAAAACATGAAAAAAATATGAGTTTTGAAGAACATTCAACTGAATACGAAAAACTCAAATATTGATTAAAATGGATTCAAAATTTGCTTAAAATCAAAAACAGTGTGAATCAAAGTTGTCCGAAATACAAATGCGAGTCTAGTGATGCAAAAAATTTCGATTAACACGCAAGAATGAACCAAAATAAGATTAAATTCAGATTCTGGATGAAGAACACTATGAATGGATTATGAACATCAAAAACCAGATCGATCAATCCACGAAGATTCGTGCAAAAATGTTTAATCCTCTAATCAAAACTGCTGCAGTCTGCTCTGATACCAATTGTGAAGTCCAAATTTCATACAAATGTGATATCAATCTTCAAGAACACGATGAATGTAGGAATAGAAAGAATAGATCACCAAATGTAATTTCCTTGATTGAGAGAGAGAATTTGATAGAACACATAATGCAAAATGTAAAAAGTAATGAAAAACAATAAGTGATGAAGAACCAGAAGACCAATGGAGATATCAAGGCAGAATCTACTAAGTCTGGATCGATGGACAGACTATCCAGAGCATCGATGGAAAGACCAACCATTGGACCGATGGATGATGCGATGGAAGCGGACCGATGGATGATGCGATGGAAAGTATTCTCATTGATACGATGGACAGACTAACACTTAGAAGATTTTCTAAGTATTCATCCAAGCGTGCAATGAATTTTTGAAGATAAGGATGAAATCACCACATAGATAATGACAGCTGGAGATGACGAATCAACAGCTGGAATTATAGTTTATCTTGTTTATAATGATTATCCATGTAAAAGATAAACCTTATCTATTAGCTAGACTATTTGCTAGAAAGTAGCAATAGATAGTTATCTTAGCATTAGCCATCTAGTATAAATAGACGACTAGGTCTATTGTAAAGAATATATGTGCGTACGTGAGAAAGGTTTTTACTCTTTGTTTTAAGTTTCATTATTTATAAAGTAAAACCTTTGAAGCTCAAGTTTGTTCTTGAATGTTCTTACTTTAATCTTGAGTCTTCATAACTTTCTTCGTAAAATCACTATAATTTGGTTATTTATAACTAGATTATTAGTGTTATTGAGAGATCTGGGATCAACAATTGGTATCAGAGCCTATTGATTGATTATCCAATCAAACGATCATTTAGAATCTCTCAATATTTTAATCTTCTTTCTCATCAAAAATTCTTTCTTCTTCTCGAAAATCTTTAAATGGCGAACTGGAATTTAGCATACAATGTTGGCTCCCTCACAAAGCCGCCAACTCTTCAAAGAGAGGAATATCCCCAATGAAAAATCAGAATGGTAAACTTTTTGGAGGGTATGGACAGGAATCTCCTGCGATCCATACAGGAGGGTCCTTACATCCCTCAAACTCTAGTTCCAAGAGTTCCAGGAACAAGTACCACAACTAAAATTCCAAAATATTACATGCCAAAAGATGAAAGAAATTGGGACGACGATGATAAAGAAAAAGTCGAAACCGATAGAAAGGCCAAAAGACTGATAATCATGACCATGCCCAATGAAATCTTTCAATCCCTTGATACATGCTCCACTGCAAAAGTACTCTGGGAGGAATTGGCAAGTCAACTGGAAGGAGGAGCAAAGATGAAGAAAAATCGTAGAGCACAATGTCTCAACGATTACACCAATTTCAAAGCCCTCCCTGATGAGCCCATACAAAAGACCTATGACCGTTTCAACACATTGATAAATCAATGTCGTAGAAACGATATCATGACAACCAAAGAAGAAAACAATGTTTTATTCCTGAAAAGTTTAGGCGATGAATGGACTCAGCTATCCATGTCTCTACAAGCCAACCAAGACTTAGATGGCTGGTCTCTTCATGACGTGTATGGAACCCTTGCAGCGCAAGAGAGCGACATAATGAAGAAGAAGGTATCCATTGGAGGACCTCTTGCTCTTGCTGTCGATGAAATTGAAAAATCAAGGACTCCTACCAAAGAACACAAGAAGAAAGGCAAGAAAGTTTTGCTGGTCGAATCAGAATCTGAAGAAGAAACTTCTGAATCAGATGATGAGATTAAAGCTTTCGCCAAATCATTGGCCTTGCTTACAAGACAATTTCAAAAGAAGTTCATCAGAAAACCCTATGAGCAAAAAAAGTTCAGAAGGGAAAAGTTCCAGTCATCCTACAATAGAAAGCCATATAAATTCTATCAGAGGAATGAAAGAAGAGGTGAAAGAGAAGAAAGGGACGAAAGAAGAGAAGAGAGAAGAGAAGAACGAAGAGAGGAAMKGAGAGAGGACAAGGAAGGAAGGAAAAATGACCTTCGATGCTTCAGATGCGGAAAGCTTGGTCATTTTTCCAGGGAATGCAAAGGACGTTTGATCAAGGATAACTCATGAGAGCGAAGCTTGATGGCCGAAAAAGAACAAATACAAGTATAACTCATGAGAACAAATACAAGTATAACTCATGAGAGCGAAGCTTGATGGCCGAAAAAGAAAACTGGGTGTCCGACTCTTCATCTGATGATGAAGATAAATCACTCATCTGTCTGATGGCCACGTCCAATGCAGAATCCTCCTCCAACTCTGACDATCAGGTATGTGAGTCTTACCCAAATGAAACCAACTCTAGTCCATCAGAACTAGAGTTAAAGGTAATCCAACTTTCAGAACATTTCTTAAAGCTAATAGAAAAATTAAAGTTTTGAAAAATCTGAAAGAATAAAAGCGGAAAAAGAAGCAAAATTCTACAAAAGAGAAACCGATCTTCTAACCGCAGAAAAAGATGACTTAGCGAAAGAAAAGACTCGCATAAGCACCCTGAGGAAATCAGAAGAAGATAAACTTTTGGAGTTGAACAAGCGTATAACTAACGACCTAGAAAAGAAAACTAAGGCCCTAAAGGAATCTGAGGCAGAAAGATTGAATTCAGTTGCTCTTAAAGATTT
>NW_020200945.1:59113-60503 GCF_001531365.2 Cynara cardunculus var. scolymus
CCCCTCTGGTCCTATTGGTAACCAGAGCCCCTCTGGTTCTAAAGGTAACTAGAGCCCCTCTGGTTCAAAGCAAATACTTGGTATTTTTTATTAAGTACTTTTCTCCCACCCAGAGCCTCTTGTAATATAAACCATCGCCTCTGGATTCCAACATATTGAGATATCAATGTCTCAATCCTTGGTTTCTCGCTTTCTCTCATCATTTCTTTCTCCTTAACCAACCAGAGCCTCTAGTTCCAAAGACCAGAGCCTCTGGTTCCCACCTTTACTTGCTATTTGTTATTCTCTTTTCAACCAGAGCCTCTAGTTCCAAAGACCAGAGCCTCTGGACCCCATCCATCGCTTTTGAATCTTACTTTTCCTTCCCCTTTGAAACTAGAGCCCCTCTGGTCCTTGCTCACTAAAATCATTTATATGACTAAGTGTTTCCATTCACCCAGAGCCTCTGGTTCCAAAGACCAGAGCCTCTGGTTCCAAAGACCAGAGCCTCTGGTTTCCACCCCACTTGCATTATATTTTGTTCTCACAACCAGAGCCTCTGGTTCTAAAGACCAGAGCCTCTGGTTCCAAAGACCAGAGCCTCTGCTTTCATTTGCTTTCAACCAGAGCCTCTGGTTCTAAAGCCTAGAGCCTCTGGCCTTGGTTTCTTTGATAGCAAATCTTCATCATTTCATTTCATACTTCATTTTCTCATCCTTTACAACCAGAACCTCTGGTTCTAAAGACCAGAGCCTCTGGATTCAAAGTCTTTGCAACCAGAGCCCCTCTAGTCTCAAAGACTCATTTCTTTCCATAATCATATTTCATTTTTTTTTCATCCTTCACAACCAGAGCCTCTGGTTCTAAAGACCAGAGCCTCTAGATTCAAAGTCTTTGCAACCAAAGCCTCTCTGGTCTCAAAGACTCATTGCTCTTCATACTTGATCATATTTCATTCTTTTTTCATCGCCTTTCACAACCAGCGCCTCTGGTTGTATAGACCAGAGCCTCTGGTCATCCAAAATGTAAACTCCTTACTGTTTCTAGGGGGAGCTTTTACATTTGATTTCATATCTCCATGCATCCTTTGAGGGGGAGCAAAAGTTTACATTTGTAAACTTGCATTTTCCATCCAGAGCCTCTGGTTCTACTATCAAGAGCCTCTAGTCCCACAAAATGCTATATATAATTACAATACCAGACCTCCCCTGGTTTTATAACATGGATTGCTACATTACACCAGAGTCTGTGGTTTGTTAACCAAAGTCTCTACATCAAGCAAATACAACATTTCTACTTGTTTTCATCGACATTACAACTAGAGCTCCTCTGGTTCCCCACCCACTTTGTCATGCATAACTAGAGCTCCTCTGGTTACCCACCCACTTTGTCATGCATAACCAGAGCTCCT
>NW_020200945.1:61092-61897 GCF_001531365.2 Cynara cardunculus var. scolymus
CTTCATTTCAAATAATTCATCACGTCACTCAAACCACGCGCCTGACACCACACAGACTGTCCCCAATGAGCCGTTTCACTTTTTGCTCCCTTACCCCAGGCTGACACTTCATCCACCGGCGCTGACAGCCGCGCAATCGTCTTCTTGCCCATGAAACCCAATAACCATATGATAGAACTGCGCAACACTCTTTTTGATGACAGGTTTGCTATTRTGATTGASTTCTWCAARAAYTGTATCCTTCTTCCTGCCCTAACTCTGGTGAACCCAAACGTACAATTAAAGTACGTTCAACAATACTGACAGACTTGCGAGTTTGATCCTCCAAGTCATGGAATAATGGGAGACATAGACGCTCGAAACGACATGATTTGCTCAGTAAGAATTTCACAAGCAAAAAATTCTAAGGTGTTATGCATTCCCACCAGACGGGAACTCGAGATCGAACAATATGATGAACCACCTTCCTCCGAGGACATTCTAAGGTTTGTAAGGATGCTAGGGTACAACCGGGAAATACGAAACATCTTAGATTTCAAAAGACAATTCCTCCCACCAATGTGGAATTTGTTCTTTTCCATCCTCAACCGTTCTCTCACATGCAAGCTGGGCTCCCTCGATCAAGGAAATCTCAACATAATGACAATTATGTATAGGCTTTTCTTCAACCTCAACCTCGACAACGCCCTTCTCATCTACACCGAGATCCACGCGGCTATGCTCAAAAAGTGTAAACTTCAAGCCGCAGGAAAGCCGCTGTCTGCTGTCCTCTTCCCCCGCTTCCTTGCTCTCATCATTGGGGATG
>NW_020200945.1:62042-78277 GCF_001531365.2 Cynara cardunculus var. scolymus
GCTCCATGTTGTCCCAAGAACCGAGGGCAGCTACCCCGGAGCACTTAGAGCCGTCCCCCCTCCAAGCGAGGGAGCACAAGCATCGTCTTCATCGGATGATGAAGATGATGATGATGATGCTAGTGCTTCCCCCGGCCTTCACCAAAATATTCCCCACCCTCCTATCCAAAGGGCAACCACATCTATTACCCCTGGCGATCAAAGCCAAATGGGTATTGAAACAGGACGACCCAGTCCCACCCAAACCCAAGCCAGCCATACAGAGGCCATCCTTCGGGCCTCTAGAGATGAACAAGCCGAGGAACCATATACACCATCATCCCTCTCTCAACAGAGAGGTGATGAAGAGATAAGAGCCCCTTCGCCTCAGGGGTCGCCACTACCCCGCACACACACAGAAGCATTCATTGCTTCTGACATTGATCCCATAGATCGTTCAGAGAGAACTTCAATTCGTGCACCACTCCCTTCGGTATTTGATCTACCAAAATGGACACACATCCGCTACACTTATTCAGCCTCTGAAGCTGAAGAAGAGGAAGAGGATGTTCCAACATCACGAGATAGTTCTTCTCTAGAAGGCTATCAAGGACATGATGGAAGTCCCTCGCGGCCTACCTTCGCATAAGGCCAGGAGGGCGCCTCAGAAACAGAGGCCCAACCTGCAGCATCTGTTGCTGCAGGGGTTACCCGATTAGCAGATCTGGTCACTAAGGCTGAGTTCCAAGCCTTTGTTGATAAAATGACGTGGTCCTTGGATGACCTTAAACTCCTAATACAAGGATTATTGAGAACCAACCCTCACCCGATACCCCAGAGCTCCATCAATCCCTTGCCATCCTCCAACGCCATCTAAACCAAATAGACACCCAAACCCAAACCAATTCATCCTGCCTTTAAATCCTCCAACAAACCGTAACCCAACAACACAATACCATATCATCCTTAGCCACCCAAAGAAACCAAGTCATTATCCAATCCCTCGCCACCCTCATGGATCAGGCAACTGAGACCGATGAAAACCTAACCAACATCATTACCTAACTCCAAACCATCCTTCACACCCGTCATCAACTACCAGCCTCCATCACCTCCCAAATACCTCAACCTCAACCTTCTTCCACACCATCCATCCATGAAACTCTTGCCACCCTCACCAACCAAATGGCCACCATACAAACAACCCTCACCCAATTACCCGCCACCATACTTAATGAAATCCAACCACAAACTCAAGCCCCACCTCCCTCTACAGGCCCCTCCTATGAAACAGCCTTCTCATCCTTCACTGCAGAGGTGAGAAATCTTTTTGCCAACCTTCCCCAACCTCCATCATCTACCACAACCTCTGTGCCACCTCCTCCCTCTACTGGCACAGACTTCGCTACCAGAGCCAACCTACGGGCTTTGTTCAAGGTGCTTATCTCCTCTGTCAATGAGATAAGTGCAAAGTTCGCCGCTCGATCCGTAGAACCCACCACTGCATTAAGGAAGAGTTTACAACACCAATAAGAATGAACAAACACTCTCCTTCGCACAATGGAAGAATGACACAAAAAGGATAGAGTATGCACTCTCGCATCCCGCATTCGAATGTGGAAAAGGAAGAATAGATCAAGAGTATCCTACTCTTCCAGCCGCCCTTACAAACGTCCAAGACATGAAGACCAAGACCCCGATGATCAAGGTCTTGGACCTCATGAGGGGGAGACAGAGGCAGCTGCTACTCAACAAACAGGATCCACTGCACCACAACAACCATCCCAACAACAAACATCCAAACAGCAACAACCATCAACCCACCAAACCCAAGCTAGGGAACCAGAGGCCTTGCCTTCTGATGAAGAACAAAATATCCAAGTTCCCTTAGCCACAACTCCAGACCCCATCGTGTTGAGTTCCTCAACTGATGAAGAACCAACCACCCCACTAACACAACAAAACCAACCTCCTTCTTCTACACCCACAACAAACCTACCCTCAACCCCTTCACCAACACCTCGCATAACGCAACCCTTCATCTTCTGCACACAACCAGAACCCACAACAACCCAACCTTCATCACCCCAACCAACCAAAGAAAACCCACCCACTACCCAAACACAACCAGCCGAGACACAACCCATGGTGCACGCGGACATTCCTTCTTCCTCAAGGAATCCTCCTCAAGGCCTGGTGGACGAAATAATTCAAAACATGGAGTCGTTAAAGAGAAGACCTCAATTACCGCCCAGGGAACCAATAACGATGGAAAATATCCATCAATACATGTACCGAGAATGCGAAGAAAGCTTGTCAACCAATCCTCCAATCCTATCACCAGAATCTGTGAACCTTATACATCATCGTTTCATAAGACAGACTACTCAACCACCACATGTTGTCTTTTTGAACGATGGAATAAGAAGAGTCATAGACTTGAAGATAAAGTCATTTGCCAATAGAGCCATACGCTACATCGAGTTCAACGTGGAGAGAGCCTATGGGGTAGTTAGCGTGTTCAACAAGAACGACCTCATCAACCTTAATCCATATGACTTGATTGAGTTATATGCCTACACTGCTCAAGGGAAAGATCATGGGATACGATTTAGAATGGCGAACAGAGCTATTGTCAATACAATGGAGTCCCTAGTAGAGGTCAGAGACAAGATAGATTTTGAAATTGCATTCAGGCTAGGCATTGAGAGATTATCCTGCACTCCTCCAAATGAAGATTTCCAGGGCCTATAGGAGATTCGTTCTGCTTCAGTTCTTTTTCAACCTGAACTCAGACTTGTTTGCAAGAATGAGATTGGGGTTAAAAAGTTCTTCAGATTGACTGAAGCCTTCAAGTTTCAACAGATACACTTGAATGGTTTCAGAAAATTATTAGAGAAAGACTGGGCAGAAACCACGTGCCAAGGGAATAGGGAAGCCATCTCACTCACGAAATTTCAACGATCATTGCCTATAGAAGACTACTCTTGCGCTTCAGGGAGATATACTCAGGTAGTCCGTGATGAGATGGAATTTTTGCTTATTTTGCCTTGATGTAATTTGTTTCCAGATTTGTAAAGAAATTTCATCATCCAATGAAAATTTGGAATTTGATGTTTTTCTTACTAGTGTCTGTTGTTCACATGTACCTAGATTGGACTTTGTTATTTCATTACTTAGGGAGAGATTGTTAGAACCCATAATGCAAAATGTAAAAAGTAAGGAAAAACAATAAGTGATGAAGAACTAGAAGACCAATGGAGATATCAAGGCATAATCGACTAAGTCTGGATCGATGGACAGACTATCCAGAGCATCGATGGAAAGACCAACCATTGGACCGATGGACGAAGTTCAACCAGCGGACCGATGGATGATGCGATGGAAAGTATTCTCATTGATACAATGGACAGACTAACACTTAGAAGATTTTCTAAATATTCATCCAAGCATGCAATGAAGACTTGAAGATAAGGATGAAATCACCACATAGATAATGACAGCTGGAGATGACGAATCAACAACTGAAATTATAGTTTATCTTCTTTATATTGATTATCCATGTAAAAGATAAACCTTATCTATTAGCTAGACTATTTGCTAGAAAGTAGCAATAGATAGTTATCTTAGCATTAGCCATCTAGTATAAATAGACGACTAGGTCTATTGTAAAGAATATATGTGYGTACGTGAGAAAGGTTTTTACTCTTTGTTTTAAGTTTCATTATTTATAAAGTAAAACCTTTGAAGCTCAAGTTTGTTCTTGAATGTTCTTAYTTTAATCTTGAGTCTTCATAACTTTCTTCGTAAAATCACTATAATTTGGTTATTTATAACTAGATTATTAGTGTTATTGAGAGATCTGGGATCAAAAGAATTACAGCTCTAAATCTGATTACAATCTGCTAATGACTTGATAATGACAATTACAAAGGAAAATACTATTTATACTAAGAAAGTAATAAAACTACACTATTACAAAAACATGTAAGATATGGAGAAACTTGAATACAACAATAATGCTCATACTCAAACCCAACAAACGATTTCATGCACAGCTTTGAGCGATTTAGTTTACATCACACGATCGACATAGTTCATGAAGTGAGTGATATAATTCACCTCTTGAGCGAGTTAAGCATTGAATTGAGCAATTAAGGTTCATTCTTGAGTTAAACAAATGTTTAGTGAATGCTTTGCATGGTTGAAAGTTGTTCATAGTTGACATTATTCGGACGATAGTGTGAATTTTTTAACAAATTTGATTGGACATTGATATTTTTGCATGCTAACCAAGTTCGGCCATTATTATTGCATGTGCATGGTTTTTCTTATTCAGATGATCATTATTAAAAACTTTGCATGGATTGTTGTTAGTATTGATTCATACTGACTTTTCATCTGTTTGTGAATAGGAGCAGTGAAATTTGCTTGTGAAATTTTCATTTGTTTGAAAATCGTGTGAAGTGTATTTCTTTAATTGAGTGTGTTTCTGTATAATTTTTAGACTGTATTTCTTTGATCAATTTCTTGAACTGCATAGGTTCTTTTTTTGATCAATCTTGATTTTCTTAATGGCAGTTTTTCTAGAGAAGGAGAATAAAGAGTTGAAAGCTCAAATTTTGAAGCTGGAGAAAAGCATAGTGGACTATATAGACAAATACATAAACATGTTTTCTGAAAATCATGCTAATGTGGAATTTATTGCAAATCTACATAAAGAGCATAAAAAGGATTTAGGAAGAGTTGAGAACGATTTCAAGTATCGGATTAATAAACTTGAAAAATCTTTGGATGATGTAAGAAAAGATTGTGAGAATGAATTAAAAACATGGAGCAAAGCTAATAAAGATATGTTTAATAAACTTCAAGAGCTACTAACTGAGAGGAATTCTTTTGGGAGGAATATTAAAGAGACATAGGACTTAACTAATAAATTTCATAAGTCTGAGGGTGAGTTGAGTGAGTTAAAGATATTACTGGAATTAGAGAAGGAAAAAGCTCTGAAAGCTGAGAAGAGTTTAAGTTCTGAAAGAATGGAATTTGAAAAAGAAAAGAAGAGAATATATGAATTAGAAAGAAAATTTGGAGCTGAACGTGTATCTTATTAGAATAAGATAAACTCTTTCGAGCTGAACGCAAAGATGTTGTTAAAGCAAATCACGGATTTTGAGCAGCTAATCATCTTGGAACATGCCAAGAATGATAAAGAGAAGAAAGACATCACAGAAGAGTGTCAGAGCCAAATACAGAAATTATCAGACAGCAATGCTCTAAAGAAGAAGGCTTTAGATGAAGATATGAAGCAATTTGCTCTTGATAAGAGGAATACTATAAAGAAACATACAACTATTGCTAATAAGAAAACATGGCTTGACATCGCTTCTGAGAATGAAAAGATCAGCTCAGATAAAGAGAAAAGAGAGTTAATAAATCAAAAAAGGAAGTCTGAAATGCTTCAGAAGGAGTTAGAAGATAAACTCCTGGATACTACAAGCAAATTGTCTGATTTGAAGACAGACCTTGAAACTGAGCTGAAGATGAGAACAAAACTTAAAAATAAGTTTGATTTAGTTAATGTTGAAAGAGACCAGCTTTTACAGAAATTCAAAGACTTTTCTTGTGCTCAAAACTCAATTGGTTCTTCTTCTTAGTGTAAAACTAGCTTCTGTGACTGTTCCAAAATGAATTGTTATTCAAGCAGCCCTAAATCAACTGTTTCTAAGAACTATTCTCATTCTTCTAATCAGTATTATCAAGGGTATGTTATTGGATCATCCAATAATTCTTCTAAGGTTAAAAGCATTTGGGTTAGTAAATCTGAATCTGTTTCATCATGTACTCCTGTTGTTACTAATCATCTTCCTTGTTTTGTAAGATCTACAACTGATTTGATTCATCTTAACAAGAGAAGAATCATGTGCTTCACATGCAAATCAACAGCTTTTGTAAACAAGAAGACATCCAACAGATGGAGTACATACAACAAATATCAGAAGGACTGGAAAGGTAAGAAAAAGTATGATTATAATAACTAGTATGGATCATATTATGTATATAATCATCCTTTTAATAGTGTTAAAAAGAAAATATCTAATAGAAATAGATGGTTTGGAAGTTACAACATACCCCAGCATGATACTAACAAAATAGGTCCCAAGTTTGTCTGGGTACCAAAATCTATTTGATCTGATTTTGCAGGTGTGTCAATTTTGTGTTGCTCAGAATGTCATATCATTGATGCACTAATGCAGGGGGAGTTGTAATTTGTTCCAAACAAGGCTTGTGAACAACTCAGTTTAGAACCCGTGCTTTACCGAGTGTAGTTTCTAAACACACAGTTTAGGACACGTGCTAAACATGTTTCCAAATTTTTTTTTAATTTTTCAGCTGAATGGAAATATTTCTTAAATCTACTTTCTAGGGGGAGTCTCTAGAAAGTTCAATAAATGTTTTTCTGAAAATGAATTTTTTTTAAGGAAACGAGTATATTTTCTGAACAGGTATTTCTTGAGATTTTACTTGTGTAATTTCTCATCGTACATAACTCTATTACCTGTTTCAACTATTATTCAAATTGTTATTATCACGTCTCTTAAAATAATATCTTTTCGGTGATAATACGCTCGTTTGTATTCAAAGGTTGATTTTTCTGATTTTTTTTACCTTGATTTTTTTAATCAGAATCTGTAAACTTGTTCTTACAGATCTTCATTCATTTCTCTCGCATACTGAATAATTTGATCGTTGTCGCATCTTTTCTTCATTGATTGTGCTTAAAAGCCAAATATATTGATTAATTTTATCTAATCATTGTGCTTATCTGCAATAATATTTTTGATCAACTGTGCATAATGCTAAATCTTAGGAAGGACTGAGTGCTTATCAGAAATACCTCAACGAATGTTAGAACCGACAAACCTACCCATGAGGATAGCCATATCTAAGTGAGCTTTATATACAAAAGGGTTTGTGTGTTGAGACTAAAATGAAAATGAGAGGGGTAGTTGATGTGAGACAAAGAATTGCCGAGAGTTGTGTCAGGATTAAAAGAACATAAGAATTCTGTTCCAAATTTCTAAAATCCGGGCATACCACACAATCTATTAGTTCTCAATTCTTTCGAGACTAATATTGAAAAAGGCAAAGCCCAGGCCAATTCTTGTCACAACCCCACCAACTACTCATTTATCTTTCAATAGATAAGTGTTTCAATAACATTTGGGGAACACAACTCATCTTCTATCAATTTCTCATTCAGAGAAAGTTGATATTGAATCAGAAGGATATATGTCCCCCCCTTCAAGTCTTTTTGATCACTAATAGAGTCTGATAAATTTGTATACTCCACACGGTTTATCTTTTTGAGCCTAAACATAAGCATTACTTTCTTTATCTTTCTACGCTACATAGATTTTTCATTTTATATGTTATTTTGCCAAAACATTCATGGAAGACCTGGTGAGATGAGCGTCAAAAAAGTCTCATATATGCAGTACATCTGTTGTACTGACTATATCTGTTATACTCACATGACAATCTTTTTATAAGATTGAAAACAATTTCATACATTGAAATTGGTTGTTACCTTCCCATTCCCTTAATCTGAAAAGATTAAATAAGTGGATTTGAAAAGATCTACTTATAATTTCATGAATTGACGGCTTTCGCGGAAAATTTCATTCATTTTTGTGTATGATGTCATGATTCTCATTTCATCATAAGGGGGAGTATGTAATAATGAATGAAATGTCCAATCCCGGAAATTTGTTGTAAAGATCAAGGGGGAGTAACATCAAAATTGGCAAAAGACTCAAAAGGAGTGCGACTATAGATGATTACAAAAGATTATTCTGATGCTAGAAAGTTTGAAAGTTTTTGAATGTGAAAATCATCATTACAACAGTTTACTGATAGAGATTTCTCGTCGAAAAAGAATGTTTGTGATCTTATTTGAAGAAATTCATTATTGGGGAGAATGTCTAAAATTCGTTGTCTGAAGATTGTTGTTGTTTCTGATCTACATTGTCAAAAGAGAAGATCATCGCTATTCTACATTCAAGGGGGAGAATGTTAGAAGATCTTTCTCAACATACGATTGCCTAAAGATCTTACATTGGAGATTATTTTTGAAGAAGACATAGTGTGCTTAAAGCATCAAAGTTCAAATGAGACTTAAAGCACGCAAATTCTTTCAATTATGAATACAAAGGGGGAGAATGTTAGGACTGTAAAATTGTATTCGTCTTGAAAGTTAATTTTGTCTATAATTGTATTAAAAGTCACCGTGTTTAACTTTTCATAGACAATTTGACTTTGACCTTTATAGTTTACTTTGACCCTATATAAAGGGTGAGTCCTTGTATTTTTTTAGAAATAGCCTTATTGTACTATTCAGATACGTAATAATAGTTTGACCAAGATTGGCTTGTTGACTTTCTCTCTCTCATCTCTTTCATAGTGTTCTTAATGAATATCATCTCTACCATTGTTGATTTGAAGCTTTACATGAAGATTGATCATATTTGGAACTTATAAGAAGAGACACTTAGAGAGCATTATAGGTGGTTTTTGTTGATCCCAGATCTCTCAATAACAGTAATAATCTAGTTAATAATAACCAAATTATAGTGATTTGATGAATAAAGTGATGAACACTCAAGAAGAAATTATGAACAATTAWGAACAATCTTGAGCGTCAAAGATTTCACTTTATTAATAATAAAAACGTAAAAAGCTACTTACATTACAATAAGCCTAATCACCTATTTATACTAATAAGAATATAACTATCTAATGAGACTTTTTAGCTAATCTTCTAATAACAGATAATGATTATCTAACCTATGGATAAGCTTTAATATCAAAGATAAACTTGAAGTCTAGCTATTGACTTGTCATCTCCAGTTGTCATTCACGGTATGATGGATCACCCTTATCTTTAAGTCTTCATCGCATGCTTCTGGATGAATTGCTAGAAAATACTCTAAGTGTAGTTGACCAGAGGTTCGATGAAGATGCTCTTTCCATCGCATCCTTGGTCGTCCATCGGTCCTCTAGTTGTGCTCCAGACTTAGTCAATTCTGCCTTGATGTCTCCATCGGTCTTTTGGTTCTTCATCACTTATTGTTTTTCATTACTTTTTCACTTTATGAATTATGGGGTTTAACATAGACTAATCTAGAAACAACCGTGAAGAACAGAGACTAATCTAATAGAAAAACATCAAATTCCAAAATTTCATTGGATGATGAAATTCTTAAAATACTGGAATCAAAAGACACCAAGACAAAAAACAATACAACTCATCATGAGCTACCTTGATATATTTCATTGAAGCGCATGAGGAGTCTTCGATAGCTGATGACTGTCGATATCTCATGAATGAGTCGACTCCCTTCTTCTCTTGGCATGTGTTTCTACCCAGTCTTTCTCTAATGACTTTCTGAAACCATTCAAGTGTTTCTGATGAATACTTGAAGGCCTTAGTTATTCTAAAGAATTTTTTAACCCTGAACTCATTCTTGTAAACAAGTCCAAGTTCGGGTTGAGTTAGGACTGAGGCAAACCTTTTCTCCTGCAGGCCTTGGAAGTCTTCGTTTGGTGGAGCGCAAGATAGTCTTTCAATGCCTAGCCGAAGAGCAATTTCAAAATCATTCTTGGCTCTACGATTCACCAGGGTTTCCATCGTTTTTACTACCGCTTGGTTCGCCATTCCATACCTGATGTCGTGGTCCTGCCTTTGAGCCATGTATGCGTATAATTCAATCAAGTCATATGGATTGAGATTAATGGGGTCATTTTCATTGAACACGCTAACTTGTCCATGTGCTCTCTCCATAGTGAACTCGATGTATCGAACGGCTCAGTTGGCAAATGTCCTTACTTTCAGATCCATGACCCTCCTTATCCCATCATTCGAGAAGACAGCCTGAGGTGCTTGTGTGGTCTGTCTAATGAATCTATGGTGTAAGAGGTCCATGGACTCAGGTGATAAGATCGGAGGGTTGATGGTCAAACTTTCAATGCGGTATTCGTACAAGTATTGATGGATGTTTTCCATCATAATTGGTTCACTGGGTGGCAATTCAGGACGTCTTTGTATCGACTCCATGCTCAGTATAATCTCATCTACCAGGCTCTAAGGAGGTTGCCTTGATGAAGAGGGAGTATCCGCATGCACCACGGGTGGTTGGGTTGAGGGTTGTGTATGAGTTGGTGAGGGTATGGTTTCTTGTTAAGTTGGTTCAGCTTGGGTTGGTTGTAGTTCATTGGGTTCGGCTTGGGTGGTTTATGGTGCATGGGGTCCTGTTTCGGTTTGTGGCTGTTGGGGTGATGAAGGTTAGATTATTGTTTGTTCTGGTTGTATGGATAAGGTAAAGGGTTCTATGGTGCGAAGGTTTGGAGAAGGGGTTAAAGGTAAGTTTGGTATGGGTGATGAAGGTTGGTTTATTTCCGTTAGTTGGGTAATTGGCTCAATATCGTTTGAGGAACTCAACACGATGGGTTCTGGGGTTGCAGCAAAGGGGACATGTACATATTGTACATCTTCAGAGGGCAGAGCCTCTGGTTCCCTTGCTTGGGTTCCTTCGGTTGAGGGTGGTGGTTGAGTTTGTGGTGATGGTGATGGTGGTGCAGCGGATTTTGTATGTTGTGCAGCCGCGACCTCTATCACCTTTTCATGAGGTCCAAGACCTTGATCATCGGGGTCTTGGTCTTCATGCCATGGCCTTTTGTGTTGGCGGCTGCTGCACCAAGAGGCTCTGCTCCTCTTCTTCTTTTTGTCCGTCCTAAAAGACGCAAGATACGCCTTCAGGGCAGCTTGTCTTTGACTCACCTCCAATGTTTGAAGGAGAGAGGTGGTGCATCGTTGTTCATCGGCCAGGTTCTGGGAGAGAACCCTTATTGGATGGATAGCCCGATGAACGAATTTGGCACTAATCTCCTTGAAAGATGAGACTAGCGCCATGGACAGAGCCCCTAGGTCAGCTCTGGTTGCATACTCGGTGGAGGAGGATGAGGCTTGTAGTGGTATGGAGGTGGTGGTGGATGTATATGGAGGGATGGGAAGGTTGGTGATGAGGTCTCTCACCTCTGTAGTGAATGAGGAGAAGGCTTCATCAAAGGATGGGCCTGCAGAGGGAGGTTGGGGTGGAGGAGTAGGCTGGGGGATTTGGACTAGGATAGTGGCGGATAGTTGGGTGAGGGTGGTTTGTATGTAGGCCATTTGATTGGTGAGGTTTGTAAGGGTAGCTTTGATGGATGAGTTGGATTGAGGTGGGGCTTGAGGAATTTGGGAGATAATGGTTGGGGTAGGGAGTTAATGGTTTGAAGGATGGTTTGAAGTTGGGAGAGGATGTATGTGAGGTTCTCATCGGCCTCAGTTTCCTGGGCCGTGAGGGTGGCGATGGATTGGATGAGGATTTGGTTTCATTGGGTGGCAAGGGAGGATGTGGTGTTGTGATGTTGTGTGATTGTTTGTTGGAGCATTTGAAGGCGGGTGGTATTGGCTTGGGTTTGGGTTTCAATTTGGGAGAGGTGGTGTTGCAAGATTGCAAGGGATTGTTGGAGGTCAGAGTTATCGGTGGAGGGTTGGTTGTCAACAATCCATTGTATGATGAGTTTAAGGTCTTCCAAGGACCACATCACTATATCGACAAAGGCCTGGAACTCAAGCTTTGTGACCAGATCTGCATGTGGGGTGACCCCTGCAGCAACAGATGCTGCAGGTTGTGCCTCTGCTCGTGAGGCGCTTTCTTGGCCTTGTGAGAAGGTAGGCCTTGAAGGACTTCCATCACGTCCTTGATAGCCATCAAGAGAGGAGCTATCTCGTGATGTTATGACATCTGATTCCTCTTCCTCGGCATTAGAGGCCGGGTAAGTGAAACGAATGTGTGTCCCCTTCGATAGATCAAATATCAAAGGGGGATGTGCATGAAGGGAAGATCGCTCTGAACCATCTTGGAGTTCAATATCAGAAGCAACACATGCTTCTGTGTGTGTGGTGGGATGTGTCGAGCCTTGAGGCGAACCAACTCTTATCTCTTCATCACCTCTCTGTTGAGAGAGGGGTGATGGAAAATGTGGTTTCTCGGCTAACACATCTCTAGAGGCCCGAAGGATGGCCTCTGGATGGCTGGCTGGGGTTGGGATTGGACTGGGTAATTCTGTTTCAATACCCCTTTGGCTTTGATCACCAGGGGTAGAAGATGTGGTTGCCCTTTGGGAAGTGGGTTGAGGAATTGTATGAGTAGGGCCGGGGGAGGCACGATGAGTAGCATCATCATCATCATCTTCATCATCTGATGAAGAAGACTCATGTGCTCCCTCGCTTGGTGGGGGGGACGGCTCTAATCGCTCTAGGGTAGTTGCCCTTGGTTACTAGGACAGCATAGAGCATTCATAGGCTTGGCGTATCTCCGATGTCGATGGAATGACATTGAGCATAGCCAGGAGAGTGGACGGTTGATGCTGTAACCCTCCTTTGAGAGGTTTGGGCGATGTCCATGCATCTTGTTGACAGGGATGAAGGGCTTCTCAGCTGGTAGACCATGCTTCCTCATTGCGTCCCCAATGAAGAGGGTGAGGAAGGGAGTGAAGAGAACCGCAGAAAGGGGCTTGCCAGCAGCTTGGAGTTTACATTTCTTTATCACCGCCAAATGAATCTCGTTGTAGATGAGGAAGGCGTAGTCGAGGTTCAAGTTGAAGAACAGCCCATACATGATAGTCATGATGTTTATGTTCCCTTGGTCCAATGAGTCCAGTTTGCATATGAGGGCCCTGTTGAGAATGGAGAAAAACATATTCCACATCGGCGGAAGGAATTGGCGTTTGRAGTCCGATACATTGCGTAGGTCACGATTGTAACCTAGCATCTTCACGAAGCGGAGGATGTCGTCGGTGGTTCGTCATATTGTGCAATTCCAAGTTCCCGTCGAGTGGGAATGCACAGAACCCGATAAACCTTAGCTCGCGATATCTTGAGCGAGCATATCATATCGTTAGGGGCGTCCATGTCCCCCATTATTTCGTGGCTTTTGGGTTCAAACTCGTACGTTTGCCAATATTATTGGACGTACTTTATGGGTATGCCGGTGTCAGCAAGAGTGATGGCAGGAAGAAGAATGCAGTTCTTGAAAAACTCGATCATAACTGCAAAACTGTCGTCAAACAGGGTGGTTTGGAGTTCGATAGATTGGTTGTTTGGCTTCATGGGTAGGAAGATGATAGCACGGCTGTCGGTGCCGGTGGAATGGACTCTGCTGTCATTGTTGTTCTATTCGTGGGAGGCGGAGGAGGCCATTGTTGATGAAGTTGCAGGTTTGTTGTTCGTCGGAATATAGTTGCAGGCTTATGGAAGCATAAAGAGAAGAAGGAGGTGGAAGTGGGGTATTTATATGTGCAGAATTGGTGGCGAGGGAGTGGGGTGGGGGTGGAAGGGAAACGGTTTCTTGATTATTAAAATATAATAATCATGAAAAGTTTTGATTTGAAGAACGTGAGCTGTCTTGATTGTACGTGCCATTAATGTTAGATGATACGTGTCAAGGCTGGGTTAGGGAGGGGGAAAGTTGAAAGGGTGTATGGGGAACAGGCTGTATGTGTTGTCAGGCGCGTGGTATGATGACGTTAAGAATTATTTGAAATAAAAAGTTATTCCAAATAATATCTTGATGAGTACGTGTCCCAAAAATAATTTTAATTTAAAATCCCATCTAATTGTAAGATTAATACTAATTACGAAGTTTTGGTCTTCTAAAAACCGATGTTGTATAGTTTTTAGTCACGAAAGCTGCAATTTTGTATAATCTTGAAAATGGTTTTCAATTGAGATGGGTTTTTGTATGAAAATTATTGTCATGGAACCAGAGGAGCTCTGGTTGGTCATGACCCATTGGGTGAGGAACCAAAGGAGCTCTGGTTTAACATCGATGAAGGAGTTCATGGATGTAATGTTGGATTACATGATATAGAAGCCTTGGATAACAAACCAGAGGCTTTAGATAAGCATTGTTAATCCATTATATAGAACAAGAGGAGCTCTAGTTAAATATATATGTAGCATTTAGGTGGCCAGAGGCTCTAGATAGTAGAACCAGAGGCTCTGGATGAAAAATGCATAAAAAAGTGTGAAGTTGAAATTTTTGCTCCCCCTCAAATGATGCATGAGTAAGGATTTTGAAGTTTTCAAAGACTCCCCCTCAAACAAATAATAAAGAAGAATTAGGGGTACCAGAGGATCTGGTCTATACAACCAGAGGCTCTAGTTGTGAAGGATGATGAATGTATGAAAGTTGGCTAAGTGGAAATGGAGAAAGGGTCTTTAAGACCAGAGGAGCTCTGATTCCAAAGAGAACAAAGCCAGAGGCTCTGGTCTTTAGAACCAGAGGCTCTTGTATGGTATAGAAGGGGTGTGGTTTATACCAAGTCATAGATGGAAACTTGATAGCGCTGGTTTCAAAGGAATTGGAAACCAAAGGCTCTGGTCTTTGGAACCAGAGGCTCTGGTGGGAAGGGAATACTTAGTATATGAAAAATAAGTATATGCTTTGGACCAGAGGGGCTCTGGGTCCAAAGGATAAAGAGAAAATGAGGAGATGAAATGAATGAATGCTTAAGTCCTAGTTGAGACACAATAGGATGTAGACTCAAAGAATTGGATTCCAGAGGCTCTTGTCTATATAACCAGAGGCTTTGGTGAGTAAGAGAATACTTGGTAGAAATTACTAAGTATTTGCTTTGGACCAGAGGGGTTCTAGTTCCAAAGGTGATGGAGATTGTTTGCCAAAAATTGTTTGAAGTAAATCTAAATAGCCAGAGGCTCTGGTCTTTATGACCAGAGGCGCTGGTTTAGGAAACTTGGAGTTTCTGGCTAAAATTTTATATATCACTTATAGGCATAACCATGAGATATTGAAGATCTCTGGTTTTAACTAATGAGTGACTTTAAGTGGTGAGATTCAGCATACCCATCTTGCTGACTAGGAATAAAAATCTTTTCTCATCAAGAGCTTTTGTGAAAATGTTAGCAAGTTGAATCTCAGTTGGAACAAAATACATTTCTATATTACCTTTTTCAACATTGTCTTTCTTGGTCATGGAATGCTGTAATTGATTTGTAGAGATTGCTATGGCACTCTTTGAGTAAAAAAGGATAGGGATTTTGTCATAATGGTAACCATAGTCCTTAAGCTGAGTCTTCATCCAGAGAACTTGTGAACAACAACTAGCAGCAGCAACATACTCTGCTTCTGCTGTGGATGTTGAGACACAATTTTGTTTTTTGGATGTCCAACTTACTAGTTTGTCCCCCAAGAGTTGACAGCTTCCAGATGTGCTCTTTCAATCAAGCTTGCATCCTGCATGATCTGCATATGTGTAGGCTATTAGATCAAAGCCAGAGTTCTTTGGATACCAGACACCCAATGATGGAGTTCCCTTTAGGTATCGAAAGATCCTCTTGACTGCAGAGAGATTCGATTCTTTATGAATAGATTGATATCTTGCACAAAGWCATGTGGCAAACATTATATCTGGTCTACTAGCAGTTAGATACAGGAGTGATCCAATCATGCCTCTGTAGGTTGTTACATCTAAAGGTTTGCCTGATGGATCAGCAAAAAGCTTAGTTCCTGTAGCCATAGGTGTTCTCATCGATGATGAATTTGAGAGAGAGTATTTCTTCAGAAGGTYAGTCACATATTTGGACTGATTGATGAAAATTCCTTCTGAAGTTTGTTTKATTTRAAGRCCAAGGAAGAAGCTTAGTTCTCCCATCATACTCATCTCAAATTTACTTTTCATCAACTTTGAGAATTTTTCGCAATGTTTTGCATTTGTAGAGCCAAAAATGATGTCGTCCACATATATTTGAACAAGTAGGATGCCACCTTTATGCTTTTTAAGAAAGAGGGTTGTATGGATTGTACCTTTTTCGAAACCGTTGTTGATTAGAAAGGTAGATAGAATTTCATACTAGGCTCTGGGTGCTTGCTTCAGCCCATAGAGGGCTTTATCTAGAAAGTAGACATAGTCTGGATGTTTTGAATCTTCGAACCCAGGAGGCTGCTGTACGTAGACTTCTTCTTGAAGTTTGCCGTTTAGGAAGGCAGACTTGACATCCATTTGATAGATCTTAAAGCCTTTGTGAGCGGCGTAGGCTAGGAACATTCTTATGGCTTCAAGTCTCGCAACGGGAGCGAATGTTTCATCATAATCAATCCCTTCTTCCCGGCGGTAGCCTTTGGCAACAAGCC
>NW_020200945.1:79823-81196 GCF_001531365.2 Cynara cardunculus var. scolymus
GTCAAAGTTGGGGTGTGAGAATTTCTGATGCCATAGCCAATTTTCATTGCTCTTATGGGAAACAAGACAAAGGTTGTCTTGTACCATTGAGGACTCAAAATCTAGAAGATAGAGATTTCCTTCTCTCTTTGATTTGATGATTGTTTGTCCGGGCATCGTTTCTATTATGCAGAAACATTTGCGAAACATGACTTCAAGACCCTTGTCGCAGAACTGACTTATGCTTAATAGATTATGCTTCAATCCTTCGACATAAGCCACTTTGCTGATGGRGATGTTGCCTTTGATGAGAGTGCCATATCCTTTGATAGTGCCCTTGCTGTTGTCTCCAAAAGTCACAGATCCTCCAGATTTTTCGATGAAGGAGRATAGTTGACTTTTATCACCAGTCATGTGCCTGGAGCAACCGGAGTCTATATACCATGGTTGCATATGTTGGTCCAGCATGACAAATTAAGGGGTTCTAGGTACCCATTTCATAATGGGTCCTCGTTTGTTAGTAGGGGATTTCACACTCTTTTCTTTTCCTTTAGACTTTGCAAGCTTGGGTTTATTTGCCTTTCCCTTGCCCTTAGGTTTGGACTTTTTCACGTTTTCATTGGTTTTAACTTTGTAGTGATAAACATGTTGTGAAAAGGGACAATGATGTGTGAACATGTGATTCCTCAGGTTTTATAAAAGAGTTAAACATTCACAATGATGATGCTTTGGATCTGTATGTCTAACTCTCTTTTTATTCGATGTAAACAAAGAAGTAAATCTAGGTGTAAATCTTGTCCTAGCATCGGTTGTTTTTACAAACTTCCTATCTAGTTCAAATTTTTTATTTGGAAAGGTCTTTGGCTTTACTTCTTTTCTCCTAAGGAAGGTCTGCTTTTCTTCATCTGGATGGAAAGAAAAGTGCTGATTAATACTCTCAGAGGCGGGCCACTTCTGTTTTTTCTCACGAGTAAACTTGATGAACCTGAAGGATGTACTAGGGCCTTGTGAGTTATCTTTGGCAGATTTACTATCTTTCAGTTTTTTCTTTTCTTTGTCTGAAGTTTTCATCGATGAAGGAATACCAGATTTCATTGAGGCTTTTGAGTTTTGATTCTTCTTATCCTCAATGATCTTTGATGATTCACAACTTATCTCTTCTTCAGATTAAGAATCAAGAAAGTCTTTTGCAGATTTCTCAAAATCAAAATGAGCATGGATTGAATTAGAAGATGTGAGTTCAGAGGTTGATGCTTCAAATTGATCTGTTTGAGGTTTCATCGATTCTGACTTCGATGAACTTGGAATTTTACTTGGGTTGTTCATCGATTCATCAGCTGATGGTTCCTCATTTGGATTCTCTTTTTCATCAACAGTACTTGCTGATGGAGAGG
>NW_020200945.1:81431-95426 GCF_001531365.2 Cynara cardunculus var. scolymus
CTTTTAAAATTTGCTTTTGGTTTTGGAGTAAAGTCGGGTTTTTGAATGCATCCAAGTTTGAAAGTGGATTCAAGGGTAGATTTCTTTGATTCGATGAAAGAGTCCAATTCATTGAATCCTATCCCTTGAGTGTCCGTTTGACCATTTAATTTTTCATAAACGTCTTGGGAATCTTTATACATCTTCATCAGAAGTTCATCGGTTTGAAGCTTCTGGTGAAGTATTTCCCGTTCTTTTTGAAAGAAATCTTTAAGAGCTACTGAATTTAGTCTCTCTGCCTCGGATTCCTTTAAGGCCTTTGTTTTCTTTTCTAGGTCCTTAGTTATTCGTTTGTTTAATTCCAGAAGTTTATCTTCATCTGATTTATTGAGAGTGCTTATGCGAGTCTTTTCCTTTGCAAGTTCAGCTTTTTCTTCGGTTAGAAGGTCAGTTTCTCTTTTGTAGAAAGTTGCTTCTTTTTCCGCTTTTATCCTTTCGGATTTTTAAAATTTTAATTTCTCTTTTAATTTCAAGAAATCTTCGGAAAGTTTCATTACCCTTAACTCTAGCTCCGATGGGGCAGAGTTGGTTTCATTGGATGTAGACTCACATACCTGGTCATCAGAGTTGTAGGCGGATTCTGCGTCGGACGTGGCCATTAGACATATGAGTGCTTTGTCTTCATCGTCTGATGAAGAATCGGACACCCAATTTTCTTTTTCAACCATCAGACTTTGCTCTCGGGAATTATATTTGTATTTGCTCTTGTAATAGTAAGCATCCTTTACCAATCGCCCTCGGCATTCTTTGGAGAAATGACCGAACTTTCCACATCTAAAGCATCGAAGGTCATTCTTCCTTCCATCCTTGTCTTCTTTCCTCTCATCTCTTTTATCTTCTCTTCTTTCTTATCTTTCTTCTCTCCCATCTCTTCTATCTTCCCTCTAATGAAATTTGGATGACTTCCTTTCATACGACGACTGGTACCTTTCCCTCTTGAACTCTTTTCGTTCATAGGGTTTCTTGATGAACTTTCTCTGGAACTGCTTTGTGATCAAGGCCAAGGATTTGGCAAAAGCTTTAATTTCATCAACTGATTCAGAAGTTTCTTTTTCAGATTCTGATTCTACTACCAATCCTTTCTTGCCTTTCTTTTTATGTTCTTTGGTAGAAGTCCTTGATTTTTCCTTTTCATCGGCAGCAAGGGCAAGAGGTCCACCAATGGAAACCTTCTTTTTCATTATGTTATTCTCTTGTGCTGCAAGCGTTCCATAAAGATCATGAAGTGACTAGCTGTCTAGGTCCTGGTTGGCTTGAAGGGACATAGACATCTGAGTCCATTCATCGCCCAGACTTTTTAGGAATAAAATGTTGTTTTCTTCATTTGTTCTGGAGATATCGTTTCGACGACCTTGATTGATCAATGTATTAAAATGATCATAAGTTTTCTATATTGGTTCATCAGCGAGGGCCTTGAAATTAGTATATTCGTTGAGACATTGTGCTCTACGATTTTTTCTCGTTTTTGCTCCTCCTTCCAGTTGACTTGCCAATTCATCCTATAATTCCTTGGTTGTGGAACATGCGTCGAGGGATTGGAAGATTTCATTTGATATAGCCATGATTTTAATTCGTTTGGCCTTTTTGTCTTTCCATATCGTCTTCATCCCAATTCTTTTCATCTTTGGGCATATAGTAGGCAGGAATTTCAGCCGTGGTGTTTATTCCTGGAACTCTTAGGACAAGAGTTTGTGGAATGTAAGGACCGTCCATTACAGATCTCAGGAGGTTCCTGTCCATTCCTTCCAAGAAATTCACCATTCTGATCTTTCATTGTGGATATTCTTCTTGTTAAAGAGTTGGAGGCTTGGTGAGAGAGCCAACACTATAAGCGGAATTCCAGTTGGCCATTGAGAATTTTGAARAGRARGATTTGTGTTTTGACGAGAGAGAAGGTCAAAAATTGAGAGATTTTTGTTTGATCGTTTTGATTGGAAAATCAATCAATCGGCTCTGATACCAATTGTTGATCCCAGATCTCTCTATAACACTAATAATCTAGTTAATAATAACCAAATTATAGTGATTTGATGAATAAAGTGATGAACACTCAAGAAGAAATTATGAACAATTATGAACAATCTTGAGCGTCAAAGATTTCACTTTATTAATAATAAAACGTACAAAGCTACTTAGATTACAATAGGCCTAATCACCTATTTATACTAATAAGAAGATAACTATCTAATGAGACTTTTTAGCTAATCTTCTAATAACAGATAACAATTATCTAAACTATGGATAAGCTTTAATATCAAAGATAAACTCAAAGTCTAGCTGTTGACTTGTCATCTCCAGCTGTCATTCATGGTATGATGGATCATCCTTATCTTTAAGTCTTCATCGCATGCTTCTGGATGAATTGCTGGAAAATACTCTAAGTGTAGTTGACCAGAGGTTCGATGAAGATGCTCTTTCCATYGCATCCTTGGTCGTCCATCGGTCCTCTGGTTGTGCTTCAGATTTAGTCAATTTATCCTTGATGTCTCCATCGGTCTTCTGGTTCTTCATCACTTATTATTTTTCATTACTTTTTCACTTTATGAATTATGGGGTTTAACAGTTTTGCATGGAAAAATAAGCTAGAAGTGGGTAGAAATCAAAGAGTCACCTAGTTTTATATGTGGGCTAGGTGTGGGACATCATATGGCCAACAATAAGCCCAAGCCCACAAACTTTAATATATATATATATAATTTTTTTTTTACCCAAAGCCCAATGAAATGTTAGATAAAAATAAAATGTTAAAATTGTGATTAAGAAAAAATTAGTATTAGGTCAAATTTCCTAATTTTTGCAAAGTTGTTTGAACTTTTAGATAGGACTTTTATAATTTTAAATTTGGACTTTATATCATCAACTTTTCTCATGTTTGGAGAAATTTTAATGTATTTGGCATTACATAAGTTAACTTTATCCGTTATCTGCTAAAACAACTTTTTCTGGGCTAAAAGTCGGCAATCTAAGCCAGTTGAGCTCTAATCAACTTGACTAAGCCCTAGAAAAATATATTTCTAATTTTAGAAACCCTAGATAGTTGCTAACCTAAAACTCCAGAATTGACGGATGTCACAGTCTCCCCACGTTGGAAGAATTTCATCCCAAAATTTACTCATCAGCTCCTAGCTTTGGACTCCTTTATGAACAAGTGGGGATACTTGTTTTTCATAAAGTCTTCTCTTTCCCACGTGTACTCCGGTCCATGCTTTGATGTCCAATGAACTTTTACAATCGGGATCTTGCTACGCCTCAACTGCTTGACTTCTCTATCCATGATTTATATTGGTTCTTCAACGAAGCATAGGTGATTGTTAATTTGCACATCTTCCAATGGTATGACCAGTGTTTCGTCGGCTAAGCACTTTTTGAGGTTTGATACATGAAATGTATCATGGATGGCGCTTAGTTCTTGTGCCAAATTCAACTTGTATGCCACTGGTCCAATTCTCTCAATTACCTCGAATGGGCCAATATATCGGGGGCCCAATTTGCCCCTTTTTCCGAAGCACATCAACCCTTTCCACGGTGAGACCTTTAAAAGCACCTTATCTCCTTTTTGAAATTCTAATGGCCTCCTCCGATTATCAGCATAACTCTTCTGTCGATCTCTTACGGCCTTAAGTCTGTCCTTGATAATTACAATTTTGTCCGTAGTCTCCTGGATGATATCAGGTCTGCTTAACTGTCGATCGCCAATTTCTAGCCAACTGAGCGGAGATCTACACTTGCGTCCGTATAAAGATTCGTAAGGCACGCACTGAATGCTAGCGTGATAGCTGTTATTGTACGCAAATTTGTGTACAATAAATTTCCAAAATCGTGAAGTAAAATCGTGAAGTAAATCGACTATCTCTATCTGAGATAATGGAAATAGGTACCCCATGTCGGGTAATGATTTCTTTTACGTAAATTTGTGCAAGCTTCTGCATCTTGTAATCTTCTTGGATCAGTAAAAAAATGAGCAGATTTCGTTAGTCGATCTACTATCACCCAAATTGCATTGTGCCCTTTCCCAGTCCTGGGCAACTTGGTTATGAAATCCATTGATATTTGTTCCCACTTCCATTGGGGAATCTCGGATTGCTGGAGTACACCAGATGGTTTTTGGTGTTCGGCCTTTACCATTGCACAAGTTAAGCACTTATTCACATACAGGGCAATGTCTTTCTTCATTCCAGCCACCCATAGTGTTCCCTAAGATCCTTGTACATCTTATCCGCTCCCGGGTGGATTAAAAATTTTGATCGATGGGCTTCGTCCAAAATGATTGATATAAGGTTGCCAATCTTAGGTATCCAAACATTATCTCCCAAATAACACACTCCATCTTGTTTCAGTTGAAACTTAGTCTCTATGTGGTGCAGGGTCTCATTCTTCAAATTCTATTCCTTTAATGCTTCTTTTTGGTCCTCGAGAATTTGTGCTTTCAAACTCGTGTTTACTAGTGCTCCCAAAGCTCGCACCCTTGTTGGTTTCACCCCTTTCCTTCCTACTTAAAGCATCTACTACTACATTAGGCTTGCCTTGATGGTACTTAATTTCACAGTCGTAATCACTAAGCAGTTCAACCCATCTTCTTTGTCTCATATTTTACATTTTGATGGTTGAAGATGTGTTGAAGGCTTTTGTGATCAGTGAACACAGTGCACTTGGTACCATAAGGGTAATGTCTCCAGATCTTAAGCGTAAATACTACGGCTCCTAGTTCTAGGTCGTGCGTAATATAGTTCTTCTCATGCACTTTGAGTTGTCTTGAGGCATATGCAATGACCTTGTCTTTTTTGCATTATTACGCATCCTAAACCTTGGTGTGATGCGTCACAATAGACTACAAAGTTTTCCAAGCCCTCCGGTAAGGTCAAAATAGGTGCATTACATAGCCTATGCTTGAGAGTCTCGAATGCTTCTTCTTGTTTCTCTCCCCAAACAAACTTCTTGTCTTTTTGAGTCAAGGCAGTGAGCGGTTGCACAATTTTTGAAAAATACGCAATGAATTGCCGATAGTATCCTGCAAGACCAAGAAATTGACGAATTTTCATCGGGGTTCTCGGGGATTCCCATTTCTTAATAGCCTGAACCTTTGCCAGATCAACATCAATCCCTTTTTCATTCACCACGTGACCAAAAAATTGTACTTCATGAATCCAGAATTCGCATTTGGAGAACTTTGCATACAATTTCAGGTACATAAGTAATTCCACTATCAATCTTAGGTGTTGCTCATGATCCTTCTTGCTTCGTGAATAAATTAGTATGTCATCTATAAAGACGATTACGAATTTATCCAGATTTGGTCTGCAAACCCTATTCATTAGATCCATAAAGACAGCCGGTGCATTGGTTAAACCGAAAGGCATAACCAAGAGCTCGTAATGCTTGTACCTGATCCTAAATGACGTCTTGTGGATGTCCTCTTCACTGACTCTCATTTGATGATATCCGGATCGAAGATTGATCTTTGAGAAGTACACGACACCTTGAAGTTGATCAAATAAATAGTCGATTCGAGGAAGAGGGTATCGATTCTTGATGGTCAGCTAATTAAGCTTCCTATAATCGATGCACATTCGCACTGACCCATCTTTCTTTTTGACAAACAGGACTGGTGCTCCCCATGGTAAAAAAACTAGGTCTTATGAATCCTTTATCCAACAATTCTTGGAGTTGTCCTGACAATTCTTGCATTTCCGATGGGGCCAATCGGTATGGTGATTTTGCCACCGGGGCAGCTCTTGGAATTAAGTCGATATCGAATTCGACTTGTCTTGGCGGGGGTAGTCCTGGTAAATCCTCAGGGAATACTGCAGGATACTTTCGAACTACAGGTAAATCTTCAATGCGTCTCTCTTTGGCCTTCTTGTCTATAACGTGTGCCAAAAATGCAACGTAATTCTTTTTTAAGTACTTTCGTATCTTCATGCATGATACTATCTTAATCTTCTGGTCGAACTTCTCAACTTGAACTACGAGTGTTTCACCTCCTTCTTGAGGAATTCGGATAATCTTTTCTGAACAACCTATTTTAGCTCGATTTTTAGATACCCAATCCATGCCTACAACTATGTCAAAACTTCCTACCTCGATCGGGATAAGGTTTATGCTAAATTCCTTTTTGGCTAAACTTAGAGTGCAGTCCAAGATTACTTCTCTAGCCCTAACTTCTGACCATTGGCAAATTCTATTACGTAAACCTCTTCCAACTTTTGAGGCTTTAGGTCATTTTTGGCTTAAAATCTAACGATATAAAACTTTTATCTGCTCCTGAATTAAATAATACTAATGCAAGATGATTATTCAAGAGAAACGTACGTGTGACTACATTAGAATCAAGCCTAGCCTCCTTTGCTCTGATCTCAAATGCTTGGCCCCATGCTTGACCTCCTGGGTTTTCTTGATTGGCTGGTTGTGCTTGGTTAGCATTTGTTCTTTGTTTCCCCTTCGTACAATCATTTCTTATATGATCCAGACTTCCACACTCAAAACACGATCGTCTTCGGCAATCTTTTGTGAGATGGCCTCCTTTGTGGCATTTTTGACAAATGATGCAATTCCCCCAGTGTGGGTATTTACATTTGTTGCACTTAGGTTTATTTCCTTGGTCTACCGCCTGAGTCAGTACACAAAAATTTCCTACTACCTTCCGATTTTTTCCAAATCTTCCTCCAGATCTTTGGTTCTCATGTCCTTCTACCTTTCTCTTTCCCTTGGTGAATTCTCCTGACCGAACAACATTATTGGTAAGCTTGGTTGCTATGTTTATTGCCTCTTGAAGGGTCGCTGGGTTTGCTGAGGTGATATTTCCATGAATTTCCCGAGACAAACCCCAAATGTATCTCTCGACTCGAACTTTCTCGGGTGTCACAAGATGTGGCACTAATTTTGCTAATTCGTGGAATCGAGCAGTATAAGCATCTATGTTCTCCCCCTTCATCTTGTGTTCCACAATTCCATTTCCAACTTTTGAAGTTCACTTCTCGGACAATATTCATTATCGAGTAGTATCTTGATCTCCTCCCACGAAAGTTGGTTGGCCGCTTCCCGTCCCCTAGTTTGTAGTAGAGTGTTCCACCATGTATGTGCTCGGCCTTGCAATAAACATGCAGTGTATTCCACCTTATTTGCTTCGGTGCATCTACTGATGTGAAGGATAGATTCCATACTTTCAATCCATGTCAATAATCCTACTGCTCCCTCGGTTCCGTCGAATTCTTTTGGGTTGCAGGATCTAAAGGATTTGTAGGTGCATTCTCTAGGGGTTCTAGGCCCTGAATTGGTTGGTTGGTTGGTTAGCAGTCAAACCTGCTACTACTTGGCTGACAATATTTGGGAGTGTCGCTAATAGTTGTTCAGATACAACTCGTGCAACCTCGGGATTCTCTCTCCTTGGAGGCATTTTCTAAAGCCTAAATGAAATGGGAATCTTTTTATTTCCATAGCAATACCGTTGTCAAACAAATTCTAATAAACTAAATGATACATAAGATATTCATCTTGTTGTTAACATTCAAACATTCACATGATCATATAGAATAATTTCGTATTCAACAAAGGTTCGATCATGTACATGCAATTAAGCATTTTTCAAAAGATGCCAAAAGTTTACAGTTGATTATAAACCACAAAACAAAATCTTAAGTTTCAACAAAAGAGTAAAAGTTTCTAAGACTAGACATCATCTCTTAAAGAAGCATCCTGCAGATCATACAAGATATAGTAGTGATAACCCAGTCTGGTATGGTGAGTATGAGACTCTAAAGCTATACTCTGTACCCACTCTCACTCCTCAAGGGTCATGTCCTAAGTGTATGATACAGGCACCCTGGTCACCACTTGAGAGGCCTCGTTCCTCAGCTGCGGTTGAGATGACTCCCCTCTAACTCTAGTGGTGTTCTCAAAAGTCACCCGCCTTGGTAGTGGAACACTCTTCCTAGCTATGACTCTAACCATCGGATCTTGAAGTGTCCGAGGTGGAATATCAGGCACTGGATCCGATACAGATGGAGGCAATACAGATGCAGGTGATAAGACGAGGGTCTCACTAGTCGCAATATCCTCATGCTCAGACGGGTCCTCCTTTTCATCAGTCGACGGGTTTCTTCTAGGTCGACTGGCAATATAGCCGGATTCATCGGCCGAGTACTCACTAGGGACGGATGACGACATGCTGAACTGCGATATTAACAACTTAATTACTAGATGTACTATCTTAGGTTGCGTAATGTTTAATGCAAACACACAGAAAATCATGCTTTCCATGTTTCAAATAAAATCCTTTGTTTAAGTATGTTTCCAATATAACCGATTCAAGTCTCCTATTATACATACTTAAATTAAACATAGGTGATCAGGCTTTGTTTAATTGAAGTATAATAACATCAGACTTAACTTTCGGTTATACTAGTGACATGCTTTGTATCTTGGAATTCATTTGAAAATTGTTTTGAAAATATTTGGTTATAGTTGTGGTTTAGGAAAACCGGTATTCTCTGTAACCTTTGGCTCTGATACCAAATCTGTCACACATCGCTAAAGCGGAAACACGAGATGTAATAGCTAAGCATTTCATAGCAATAAGTAATAGATAACACCATTAAAATTTACAAACTTAAAAATTTACAATCCATAACCAAACTGCTCTTATCGGAGACGATATAATATTTACAAAAGTTACTTATAAAAATAGAAAGTCGATGCCATCACAAAAGTGCATCCAAGACTTCAATACTTACTTAATTTCCTGAAAAGCATGAAACATAAAACAATGTCAACTACAAAGAGTTGGTGAGTTCACGGGTTTTTATATGCACAAAATAATTTACAATGCAGAAATTCATTCTTGCAAACTATTTATGTAAACTTCCACAAGGTAAAATGAAAATTTTAACGATGTTTAAACTTGAGCCGCTATAGAACCTTTCCTGACCAATAGGCCCTTATATTTTTACGAACTACCATAAAGTGGCCCGCTGGCTCACTTAGGTACCACGATTCGTCTAAGAACTACCTCAGCGGCAGCCCGTTCACACACATGAGTAGAACTATTAAATTAAGTAATGTGCACCCGTTTTTGGGTGGGACTGTCAACACAATAGCGCTATCCACAATTATTATGGCCCGGCACATTCCCGAGTTAACTAGTATCGTTCGCGGAGGGGACTTTTTATATGAACACTCAAGTACATCAATTTATCATTTATACCATAGTGAAATAATAATCAATTTTTCATGATTTTAACAATTTAAAACTAAACATTTTTTCAATACAACAGATTTCAACTAAACAGTGTAGTTTGCAAGTTTTCATGCTTTTTCCCCATATTTCAATAACGAAAGAAGTAAAAGTAGTGCCGTGAATACTCACCGATTTTCTAGCGAATATCCAAGAACTAGATGACGTTGAAGCACTAGACGCCCGACCTAAACTTTCCTACAAAGTCCGAAATCCATAATTAGTTCACTTTTCGGGTCTCGATATAGATAAAGTCAAATTATATCTTATGTAATGCCAATATGTTTTTATGGATTAAAGTTGATATTTATATAATTTGTTCTTAAAATAGTCCAATATTTATGTATTTTAAGTTTAAAGTCCTTTTTTTACATAAAATTACAAATGAGCAAAAAGTAAATTTTGATTTTCTCGAATTTTGGTCTCACAAATATCATCAAAAGGTGCCCTCCATAATTATTTTATTGTCCAAATTTTTTTACCACTTATGTTACTGAGTTAACCATATTTTGTCCGAATTTCATAAATTTTGGAGACGTTTAAGTCATTCAATTGTCCTTCACATTTTAAGTGTCAAAAACTTTTGGACAGTTTGCACCCAAAGTTGTAGTCAGTTGGAAGGTCAAAACTCAATATGGTGCGATGATTCCACTTGGATTGCAAAGTTATTTCATAAACCAAACTTCCAGATGAATAATTTCTCTTTTTCATTAAGTTTTGAGAGAGTTATGGTGTTTTGAACATTCATGCAAGGTTCTATCTGAAATTATCTTTTTGCACCATAAACTTGTTTCAAGAATTTAAGGGATCAAAAATCAAAATTTTTGAGTGAAACCAGAGGCATATGAACAACTCACTAAAATAAACTCCAGAAGAAAAATCAAACATTTTGGAGAAGTTATCGAAGAGTTGTGAGTGTTCAAAGTAGGATTCACCTACTGTTGAACCTACTGTTTGCACACTTAACTAGATCTAAGTGTTTGAGGGGTCAAAACTCCATATTTGTAACGCCCCAAGCCACACATTGCATGTAATACATATTCCATACCAAAGAAATACATATTCATATACACATTGGGTCCACTAGTACAAGAAATCTATTGTGACCAAACACCAGGTCCAAAAATTCAAAATACAATCTTGTACTATTCATCADAGCTACACATCAAAAGCAGATCTTCAACCAAAATGCACGAAAGAAAAGTACTAAATCTTTTCCTTTCCTTTACCTTCCAYACTTCCTGCAATACACATTTTAAAACACAAAACGAGGGTTAGACTATAAAGTCTAGTAAGATACCCTATTTATGTCATTGCAGGGTGAAGGATCACCAAAATCTTTACAAAATCAAGTATTCATATAAATAACAAATATATGAATTCATAATATCGAAATACCAAATCATTTTTCAAATTCAAGCTATCACTTAGCTTATTTAAAACTCATACCTTTTAAAACCAATCAGGTTCCATATATTGCCACTTTTTAAACCTTTTTCTCAAAAACAAGGCTTAAAAAAGTTTCAGGCCAAAATAAATCTTTTCTCCACAATAACATCCAATCTATGATTTCCATTAAGAACCTCGATCCTAAATCCTTAAATCACAAAGAAATAAAGATTTCCAGATCTCGGTATTCTCAAAGGATATAATAGAAAGGGTTATATAAAACCACACACAGGCAATGCCACCCTTATATCCAATGGACACCTCTCCTTGATATTCGACCCTTATAACAAATGGACACCTCTCCTTGATATGCCACCCTTATAACAAATGGACACCTCTCCTTGATATGCCACCCTTATTCCTCCATTTAAACAGAGTCACTTATCAGAACAGACAAAGTCACCACGTCTGAAAGTACTCATTCCCAGTTCCAAGSYAGAACAGACAAAAGTCACTACGTCTGGGGGAACTAAAAACTCACTTCCATACCAAAACAGACTTATGTCACCACGCTTGGTAGGAAGGTTTTCAAAATATAGTTTCATTCCAAAACAGACGTACGTCACCATGCTTGGTAGAAACCATTTATATAAAAATATAATTCCAAATAGACCGCAGTCATTGGAAACATTTTCAGATCAAAAACATTTATAAAACTTCATTTTATAATAAAATGTAAATTTCATCAAGCCCCAAAATATCATTTCAAATTATATCAACAAATCCGGTCAACATTCATCCGAATAATACTTTCCACTTTGTCCGGATATCAAATCCGGTCAACAATAACATTCAACTTTTATCCGGATATCTAATCCGGTCAACATACCACATACTTGTTAAACCGATTAATCACTTAAAACAATCTCAAGATTGTCCGGTTAACAAATCCGGACATTAGTCCGCTCATACCTTGTCCGGTTTAACAATAAACCGATCATTAAGTTATTTCATTATAATTAAACCGCTCATAACTCAACCGGTTAACAACTCCGGTCAACAAAACCACTCGAGGTTTGTCCAATATACTAATCCGTTCACTAAACCGCTTAAGACTTGTGCGGTTTATACTTATCCGGACACWAAGCCTCTCAAGGCTTGTCCGGTTTAGACTTATCCGGACAATACCCCATACAAGGCTTGTCCGGTTTACATCTTTATCCGGTCAAGCTTTATCCGGTCAAGCTTTATCCGGATAAACACTTAGACAAATATTTGCAAGGTTTCTTTTTAAAAGAAACAAATAATACAAAATAAGGATTCAAAACCAGTAAAAGCTTTTTATGTAAAAGATTTAGAACCACTCACCTTTATAAAGCTTTTGACACCAAAATACTTGCAATCAACCTTTGAAATCCAACTCTTGAATTCAACTTGAATTCTTCCTCTAATATGCAATCCAGACAACTTTATTCTAAATCCCTCTCAATTCTCAAAATGGCAAGCAAAACAAATGAAAGGAGAAGTAATCCCCTTTTATACCCACCAAATGGGGAAGGTCGGCTAACCGCTTCCCCCTTAATTTTGCCACCTCTTGCATGGGATTATACATGCACACATGCACACACCTTATACATGCATGCACGACTCTTACACACATATACACATATCATGAATACACACACATACCCATATATATATATATCAATATATATATATATGTCTATTCATATTTTGATAATGCATAAATGCATATACCCGTTCATAGCAAATTATCATGCTATTATGTAATCATTTAGTCAAATATTCACGTATAAATTACCTTGGGTAATAACCAAGATCTGGTTATCACATTATCCTCCCCTCAAAAGAATTCCGTCCCGGGAATTCCTTTAGTCAAAAAGCCACGGGTACTCTGATCTCATATTTGACTCTAATTCCCAAGTTGCCTCTGGTCCTTTATGAAATTTCCACTGTACCTTAACCAGACTTATCTCTTTGTTTCACAACACCTTGATTTTTCTGTCTACCATGGCTTCTGGTGTTTCTACAAAGTTCAATTTGCTGTCTAACTGAATTTCTGGCAACGGTACAGCTAAATTCGGATTAGCCAAACATTTCCGCAGATTCAGAACATGGAAAGTGTTATGGATCGGGTTCAGTTCTTCGGGTAGCTCTAACTGATATGCTACTAGCCCGATTCGTTTACAAATTCTGAATGGCCCAACATACCTTGGACTGAGCTTTCCCTTCTTCCCGAATCTAATAACACCCTTCCATGGCGAAACTTTTAACATAACAAAATCGCCTACATCAAACTCTATGGATTTCCGACGATTATCAGCATAGCTTTTCTGGCAATCCTGTGCTGTCTTAATTCTTTCACGGATTTGTTCAATCTTTTCGGAAGTCTCTTGAACAATTTCAGGACCAGTCAACTGTTTCTCAGCCACTTCATTCCAACATAATGGCATCCTGCATTCACGTCCGTACAATACCCCATATGGCGCTGCCTGAATACTGGAATGATAACTGTTATTATATGCAAACTCTATTAGTGGTAAATGATCTTCCCATGATCCTCCGAAGTCGATAATACAACTTCTTAACATATCTTCTAGAGTTTGAATAGTTCTTTCACTTTGTCCATTAGTTTGTGGGTGATAAGCTGTACTTAGACGAATTTCCGACCCCAATGCTTTCTGTAGTCCTCCCCAGAATTTTGAAGTAAACAGACTATCTCTGTCAGAGATAATAGACAARGGAACACCATGTCTAGTAACAATCTCTTTAATATAAATATGTGTTAGCTTTTCTAACGAATAATTTTCTTTTATCGGTAGAAAATGTGCAGACTTTGACAGACGGTCTACTATTACCCATATTGCATCATAAGCTTTTGGAGTTCAGGGTAGTTTCATGATAAAGTCCATTGTAATATGATCCCACTTCCACATCGGTATTTCCAACGATTGTAGTTTCTCATAGGGTCTCTGATGTTCTATTTTAACTTGTAAACAAGTCAAGCATTGCTCTACATATCTTGCAATATCTTTCTTGAGACCCGGCCACCAATAAAATGCATTTATATCCTTATACATCTTGTTGGTACCTGGATGAATGGAATAACGAGACTTGTGGCTTTCATTTAGAATGGTTTCTCGTAAATTCCCATATTTTGGTACCCATATCCGTCCTTGGAAACACAATATCCCTTCTTCATTTGGTTTCATGTTGGAAATTGTCTTACCCACTTGCTCCGACTTCTTATTCTCTTCTTTAATAGCTTCTGCCTGACACTCTTGTATTTTCTTACGCAAATCTGAGTTCAAGCTTAT
>NW_020200946.1:0-10087 GCF_001531365.2 Cynara cardunculus var. scolymus
GTTTGCTGAAGGATCTTTGGTGTGAGTGTTGTTTTCTTGAAGTATCGTTGTCTCTGAATGAATTTCAAAACAAGTTCTTCAGCGATCACTGAACATGCTCAGTGTATTGATCGCTGGAACTGAAATTACAGATACATAAATACATCGAAAGGAAAAAGGGATTATCATCAAATCACTGAGAGAGAGGATCAACAGTACTAGACTGTGACTCACCCCTAAATGATTGAAATCGCTCTTATGGTTCACCAAAACAAAAATGGGTGGGGTTATATATGTAGAAATTTCAGCAGCATAACGACTGTAAATCAATCATATCCAGTGTCTGTTTTTAACAATTAAAGCATTCTAAATACCAATGGTAGAAAGTCAAATCGTAGGTTTAGAGGAGTTTTGGATGACTATAAAACTCTTAGGGCAACGATTTGACTACTTGAAAGTTAAACCATAAGTTTGAATGAAGTTGTAAGGTCTTTTGAACAAATTGAAAAGCCTACGTGTAATAGTTTGACTACTTGATAGTCAAACCATAGGTTTAGAGAGTTTTGTATGACTTTAAACTGTCAATGAGTTTAAAACACAAACCTATGTTTTTTAAAATTTCAACGGCATAACGACAATTAAACTAATATATTTCCAAACAATTAAGCCTAATGTTTGCCCAATAAATGGCAACCCAAATAATTAATAGCACAAGTTATTGAATTAGATAACAAACTATTGTGTCATATATGAATTAAATAACATAACTTAATAAACATAATCACAAAGCAATATATGGACCATTTGGTCTTAAATTCCAAATCCAAATCAAAACTTGATTCTAATTAACAAAATCTTTTTGACATTATGTAATAAACATAATCATTTCAAGACCATTTGGTCTTAAATCCCGAATCTCAAATCAAACTTGATTCTAGTTAACAAAATAATTTGATTTTACCTTTAAAATCTCAAATCCTAACTTACCTTTAAAATCCCAAATCCCAAATACAACTTCTAAAACACACCCTTTTATCATTTGTTTAACTTGAACGTATATAGAAAATTTAACAAACCTATATAGAGTAATATTTCACATTTCATCAAAATAACCCTAATGTATGTCCAACAATTGGCAATCCAAACTAACAATGATTTAAAACTAACATTTATGAAACTAACAACTCAAAATAACCTTTGAGATTTGCAAAAGAAAAAAAAGACTTACAAATTAACCCTAATGTTTGCCCAACAATTGGCAACCCAAACTAACAATGATTTAAAATTAACATTGTTAGCTCTCATATTTCATTTAATGTAAAAGTATGAAAAAGTATTACTGCAAGTGTTGACAGAAGGGTTCTACCACAGAAGACCACAGAGGACCAACAACAGAAGATATACAAAAGCGTACAAGTCAATAATGACAGAACCTCTGTTGTCTCTCACAGAGGTTCTGGAAACTGATCCTCTGGCATCAAGTGCTTACAAGTCATATCCAACAGAGCCTCTGGGATGGCTCACAGAGGGTCTGCAGTTTATCTTCTGTGAAGAACCACTTCTCACTGCTTTACTTAGGTCTGTTAGCTGCACGTGCTTATCACGTGACTATGTTTGTAATCTGCTTTATTTGAACGGCTTAGATCATTTCACTTGTCTAGGTCATGTCAGAAAAGCCATTAGGAACTTGTATAAATAGCAGCTTAGGCCTTTGTAATTCAGTGTGCTTCCGTATTGTAATTGTCAATATTTTCAATCAATTGAAAATCATTTGAAGCTATTCTCTCGTGTTCTTCATATTCATCATCTGCGTTCTTGATTGATTTCTTACTCTGTTTGTTCATATATTGTTTCCGCTGCACTGTTATTGTCTAAAAGATCATCCAGAGTATTTGATTAATATCATTAGCTAAATCTAAAGGTCCTAACAAACATTTATATACTAACATTTATAAACCTAACAACTCAAAATAACCATTGAGATTTGCAAAAAAAAAAAAAAAACGACTTACAAATTAATCCTAATGTTTGCGCAACAATTGGCAAACCAAACTAACAATGATTTAAAACTAACATTTATAAAACTAACAACTCAAAATAACCCTTGAGATTTGCAAAAAAAAAAAAAAAAAAAAAAAAAAAAAAACCTTACAAATTAACCCTAATGTTTTGCCCAACAATTGGCAACCCAAACTAACAATGATTTAAAAATAACATTTATATACTAACATTTATAAAATAAAAAACTCAAAATAACTCTTGAGATTTGCAAAAAAAATTGTAGGGTTAGAGGTTGGGGATGAAATCGGTCGCCGGCGAGGTGGGAGGTGGTGGTGACAGTCGCCGACTAGATGGGAGTGGTAGTGACGGTTGATGGTCTCAAAGTTGTCGCTGGTTGGAGTAGTGGTGACGGTCGGTATTGACAAACGAGCGGTGGTCTCAAATCTGGTGGTGGTCTCGCAGATCAGTGAGAGAACTGGATTTTGGCCAATTCCTACACTGATCCCTCGCCGATCAGCAAGGGAACTGATTTTTGGTCATTCCCTCGCCGATCCCTTGCTGATCAGCGAGGGAACTGACTTTTGGCCATTTCCCTCGTTGATCTCTCGCAGATCAGCGAGGGAACTGGTTTTTGGCCAATTCCATCAACGAGGGATTAGTGAGGGAACTGGTTTTTGGCCAATTCCACCAGTGAGGAATCAACGAAGGAACTGATTTTTAGCCATTCCCTCATTGATTAGCGAGAGATTTTTTCCGTCGCTAATACTTTATTTCTAGTAGTGCTAATGTTGTAGGTTTAAATTGAAAACCATTCCAATATTTTATCCTCAAAACTCACATATTAAACAATCGTGTTTTACAATCATTAATTCCCTCATTCCAAAATTCTCTCACCAAACACCCACAAAGGAATGTTGGAACAAAATTACAAGAAATAAATAAGATGCAAATTCCATAACAAATTCGAAAGTGTAGAAATATAAAACGTATAAGATTACGATTTGCGGGTTGATAAAATAATTGAATCCTTATATTACTCTTTAAGAGAGCCCTTAATTGAATCCTCATATTTATTTGTGATGCATAAATGTTAATGAAGAAGAGATATGCTAAGTATATGTTTATTTGTTGCATGAAACGATATTCAGTGAACTTTTTAACTGACTAGGTGCATATATCTATGGGATAAGAACTTTGGGACGAGCCAAAAGTAAGGGAGACGCCTAAGCTAGCTAGACCTTATATAAAATCAGCCTTTATAATTCATTTATAAAAATCTTTATTCCGTATGGGATGTAATGGAACTTCTTAGGGCTTGGTTTTGGAGTGAATTTTGTTATGGTGATTGATTTTATTGAATAGTTGAGATTTATTAACAAGGAAGACATAACATCAGTGATTAAAAAGAGGACGTTACATCATTTTCAGAAAAAAAGAAACAAAAAATATCATCATCAATAACTCCTAATTTAACATGAAGAATGCAAAATTAAGATTAAATAAAGTGTAGCATTCATGAAGACATCGGGTACAAAAAAAGCTAACATGTTCCAATTCAAGCAAGTGAGCAACCATCAAGAGAGGGGAAGGTCTCAAACCTTGGTGCCATGATGAGTTTGCATGTGGGGGGTGAAACACACTGCTTGAGATTATGTGAGATCAAGGGTTTTTCGTGAGACTCGTAAGACCAATTCTTAACCCTTGGATCAGATCTACAATATGACAATTTGAACATTTATAAACGTCACGAAACTTCTCAATAATCATAAAATTGTCACCGTACAACTTTAAACCATTAGATCATTAGCTTATAAAGTTGATCAATGAACATAAATTGGTCTCACGTGAACCCAACCCTGAAACACACTAAGCTTCGAATTAAGAGGTTGTCGTATTTATCTATTTTTTATGTCTAGTTTTTACAACATAAAAGGTAATCAAGTCATGAAATCGAAAAAATATTAAGGTAAACAAAGTTAAAGCACTAACTAGTTAGAGTAAGAGCTTATTAGTGTTAGGGGATCTTCTTTTAAAACTTGCTAATTTGTAATATTCAATTTAAAACGCAAAAAAATAGTTGGAAAAAAACCTAATACAAATTAAAATTCTCTCTCTCTCTCTCTCTCTCTCTCTCTTATTTTTTCTCTCTTCTCTCATCTCTCATCTCTCTTCTCTCGATAACATATATGTATACACATATAATCGAGTATGAATTAAGGTGAACAATTTCTTAAAAATATTATTATAGTTTGTAAACATATTGTAAACACACTTTAAATCTATGAGATCTGGTATAGCTTGTGAACATATTGTATGCACAAACTAAATTCAAAAAACAAAATTTAAACATACCACTTGTGAACACCCTAGTAAAAAAATATTAAGGTTGTTAACATTGTGTTCACTGTGTGTACACGATGTATATGTCAATACAAATATGAGATATAAGAGGAGAGATAGAAAGATATAGGTATGGAATTTCCTAAAAAAAATGCATTGATTTTTTATTTAATAAACAATGATAATTATATCCTTAATTATCCCATTGATTAATTATATTAAAATAGTGACTTAAAATAGATCTCTTGAATATCACATATTTTAAAGTTTTCAAATAATTAAATCTCCACATATAATATAATCTATTTAATAATAAACAAATGAATGCTAAATAGCACTTAGCGCTTTTGGTTTGACATAATCTAAGATTCTTAACCCTTCATCTTTAGGGAAAAACATGGTTGTTTTTTTGGGTTAATTGCTTTCCAACTCAAACGAAGTAATTGTTGAAAAACATAATAATTGTCCAAACAACTCGTCCTTATAATTCATAATTTTCTTCCACTATAATTTTTTCTAGATATTTATATGATTTTAGTAAAGCAGCTTTTGATTTTGACTTGATATGTTATACCCAAAACTTCAAAAGAAAAAGGTCCGCTCATTTTCTTAGCCAGTCCGACAGTTAATCATATTTGAGTAGGACTAGAGCTTGGTCGATAGGTCCAACTGGTCCTAGCGGACCCGATTGCCATTGATGACTTTGTCAATATCCTTTCCTTTGGAAATCCATAAGTAAAACAAACAACATGATTTATTAAAACCCACGAAAACCCATTACAATGATTTCCAGTCATTTAGAAATAAATAAACAAAAGCAACTTATTAACTAATGGTACTTGGTAATACGTAGGTAACCCATATAATTTATCAAAGAATTTAATCAAAAGTTCAATTAAAACAATGAATTCAAATAAAATAATTTTTTTGTCGAAAACACGTTGGTAGTTAACGAAATTACTGGAAGATTATCCACGAATAAATGAAAGAGTTTGGCCTACGGACTTTTCTCTGGGACATTTGTCGTCAAAGGGTGATTCGTCACAAAACCGTCACATAAGTTGGTGGTAAATTGTTAATCCATTGGTATTTTTGCGAAAAACATCGTATTCTACCGAACCATTGGTGTAACGCCCATAATGATCGTTTAGTGTCACTAAATAAGACTCTAGGTTTAATGAATTTATTGGATTTCGTTGGTTTTTCAAGAAATGGTCGGTTTAATGTCACTAAATAAGACTCTAGGTTGTTTGGTGGTTTTGGTAACATTGTGGGTAAAAATTCAAGATTCTAGTAGCTCGGGCGACTTACCTCGCGCCCTAAGCCGCGGATAAAGTCGTCTAACCTTCTGTTTGCTTACCCTTCGTGTGCAGCTCAAGAAAATCCAAAAATTGGTTGAGGTCACATCCGAGGTGCCTTAGGGCGCACAGGCGTAGTCGCCCGGAAGTGTATGGCTCCTTAGGGCGCAGGGGCTTAAAGCCCCCGGGTGGAGGTGTGCTATACTTGGGGTCAAGCGATCTTGGTGTCAGGCGCCTTAGGCCGCCCCAAAGGAATCGCGAGCTTTTGTTTGCTTAAGATGATTTCCAGACTTGAACCTTTCATTGTTACCTCATCCCTTTCTCATTTACTCTCTATTCTTCTCCATCTCCTTTCATTAATTATGTTTAGAGCTCATTTAAGGAGTTTCCTAAAGGGTCTTTGGTGCATTTAAAGAGTCTAGAATGGAAGCTTCAAGTGTGGAATCAAGCATTCAAGTTCCTCTCCATGTTTTCTAGGGTTTTCTTGATTTTCTATGTTTTCGCCAAAACCTAGTATTATGAGTTTATTCTTTGCTTTTATAAAACTATATACATGTTAAAATAATGTCTTTTACTTCCTTCAAAGTTCCATTATAAATACTTGACATTTGATTGATTTTGGACCATCTAAGTCAAAGTTAGGCATTTTGGGAAATCATAAATCTTGACAAAATGAGTACGGAGAATGGTTTAAAATTGGAAATTGATTGTTTTGAAAGTCTTGATGGATTTGGAACTCAAAACTATAATGGTCTTATATTTGGGATTTTGTTAATAAAATAGGATTTCACTACTTGATGGGAATTTGTGTACAAGATTATCCATGTTTGGGTAGAACATAATATTTCTACATAGATATATATTTTATGTCTAGAATGTAATAGACTCATAGACATATTGTAACTTAAAATAGGCATTGGTTCTTAATAGGCAACATGATTTGCACTTTCAAAGTCGGGCATCGGCTAATGACCATATAATGTAATTTCTAAGTGAATTAGCTTAACTAGAATTATAGAGTTCTCAAGGTAAGAGCCTATACGGTAGATGTTGGGAACTCCATATGCAAGAAACTTGATTAGTTGAGCTTGTCAACTCATTAAACTATAAGGCCCTGAAAGGGGTTGATCTTAATGATTGGTTATTTGTTAGTGAGACTCATATAACATTGAACCATAACTTACTTTTGTGTTCCGTTACAGTTAATAGAAATCAGGTCTCCCCCGTCATCTCCGGATAGTTTATGCCCTTCCAAGGGTAAGTGTGAGTTAAAATGTACAATCGACGTAATCAAAAGTTATGTTTTCCATTTCAAAGTTTTGTAACTTTATTTAATAACTTTTTCTCTCACTAGGCGTTAAGTCTAACCTTTTTTCTCAAATGACATGTATATCAAGTTCTCTTAGCAGTGAGACTCCCAAGATTTTAGTTGACCATTCTTGCCGATAAAGGCATTTTTGGATTTGCACTTCTTTTGAGATTTTAACAACACCTGAATGTAATATATATTTTGAGTTAGTGTAGATTATTAGGTTGTTGTCTAGCATCCATTCTTTCGATGTGAACTCTTACACTACTTCTCCTTTATTGGGTGATTGTTATATTTGCTAAGCTCTCTTTACATTTAATTATTCGGTTTGTTTTGCCACCTATTTTTCGGGGTGTTTCAATTGGTATTCTCTGGGTAATCTGTCGGTAATCATCGACGAAAATTTCCCTGAAATTTTTTTGTGGGTAAAAGTCATTTATTTTATAGTGATCTATGACTTAAATATAAATAAAAAATTATAACTTTCAATTGTTACTGACGAACTATATATTGTGCAAACGTGTCCCAATAAGTAGCGACAAATTACAAATGGATTCCTTTTCTCAATAATCCTTTGCCAATCTATGCATAAACCCTTTTCATTTTTGGTTCGAAAACTTGTTAGTTTTCCCTCGATTATAAGTCGGTAATTACCACTTATTAATTATTTCTGTTAATAAGTACCCTTTTTCTAGTAGTGTAGTGGTTTGATGCTAGACACTTGCATGCAAGTTTTTTCTTCCTTACGAGCATCCCTAATACTTATGCTATATTTTCTCTCTCTTATTTTAAGTTTGAAAATTTCTTCATTTTATCTCTTTTTTCCGTTAATTTAGAAGAGAATTTAGTATAACCATTGGATCAATTTTTTCTTAAATTTTCAAAATTTCTCAAATAGCATAACTGTTGAAGATGTTTTTTGTTCTTTATTTTACACCAATAGAATCTCTATCTTGTCCACTAATAAAGAGAAAATAAGAAAAAATTAACTTGAAGTGTAGATAATTTTCTAATATTTAATGTGAAAAAAGATAAACTATTTTTTGTTATCACATAAAATATTTAAAACAAATAATAAAAATTGTAAAATATTTTCATAATATTAATGAAATCTTCAAAATAAAAAATTTATTGGAATTTTTTAGTATAATTTTTTTAAGAGACAGCAAAGAGACTCCAACTATTTCCTATCCAAAATTTGCACCCTCATGATTAATGACTTGCAATTTAAGGAAAAGGCATCGGCAACTCCAATCGGAACCTGTCTTTATGGACATTAATGTGAGGGGATATTTTTTGTTTTACTCGGCAACTAAGAAAACATTTATTTTATTTAATGGTTTATTGCAAAGAACAATATTAAGTGAACGTAATCTTATAAACAAGAAAATAGAAGATTTTTAATATTGTTTCGAAGTCAATCGTATTTCAATTGCTCGGTATAAATACAACGATTTCTTTATATTTGTATTGTTTGAAATATGCTTTTTTAAATATGTGAAATATATTGATAAAGATATTGTTAAATTTTAGAGAAAAGAATTATGGTTGTCTTCTCAAATGTGAGTTAGCGTAAGGAATTGAAGCCATATATGAATACGAAGTACAAGGAAAAAACTAAAAGATAATGATACCCTCTAGGACATAATTATGACTAAGCTAAAACCCACTATGTAGGACATAATGGGTAGGCTAATCTACGATCTATATCCACATCGAAAAGCTTATGATCGTGGCTACCTTTTACTAGTAACTACGATTTGGATGAACCATTGGAATGAGATTGATCTCATTTAACACCCCCCCCCCCCCAAAAAAAAGTTGGCATTGGGGAAGAAATGTCTAACACACACAACTTGTAATCAAGGCGGTGAAATTGATCTGCTTCATGGGGTTTTGTAAATATGTATGCAGGTTGGTCTGTCAATCGAATGTGATGAAGGACAATTAGGTTTGATTGAACTTTTTCACGAATTATATGGCAATCAAGTTCAATATGCTTTGTTTGCTTGTGAAAAACGGGATTCTCTACAATGTGAATGACAACCGTGTTGTTCCAGTAAACAATGATAGGCTCAAAATGAGGGACCTCGAGATCGGTGAATATGTATATTAGCCATTGGAGCTTACAAAGTGAGATATTCTGCTTCAATGGAAGACCGGGACATTGTAGGTTGTTCCTTTACTTTCCAAGAAATGGAACTGTAAACCAACATAATGATGTAACCAATAGTTGATCGTCAAGTGGTAGGGCAACCATACCAATCAGAGTCTGAAAACCCACTAATATGAAGAGAACTAGCATAGGAGAGTAGAATGCCTTTGCCAATAGTCCCTTCTAAGTAACAGAGAACTCTTTGTGCAATATCTAGATGAGTAGTATGCGGGGATTGCATAAATTGATTAAGAGTATTGACAGCGTACTGAATATCAAGTCGTAGGACATTGAAATATGATAAGGGACTTATTAATCGACAAAAGTATTTATTTAATTAAAAGTTGTATAAATAACCGACGTTAAAAAAAATAATAATTCAAACCATTCACTTTGTTAAATGTTATATAAAAGTATAATATCCTTGATAGTATCAACCATAGAGGTGTGCTAAATGGCTAAAAAACCACATGGAAGAATGTGGTATCAAAAAGGGCAACCAAATATTTAGTATAACACCTAATTAATATCTTTAAAATAAAATAAAAGAAAGGGAGTGGGTCTTTTTGATACTAGAAACAGACAAAGTAATGGGGATTGATTGTGACATATCACATATGGGCTGAGAAGTATTGGTCGGGTTGGGTACCAGTAGAGGTGGCCAAAATTCGGTCCCGGGTCGGGCCTTAACCGGTCCCTACCGGGCCTAATCGCGACAAAAACCGGCGGTAACCGGTCCCGACATAACCGGTCCCGGTCCCGGTCCCGGTGATTTTCCTTGTAACCGGTCAAGGTTATTAGTAACCGGTTGTCCCAACCGGTCCCTGTCCCGGTCCCGATCGGGCCTATTAAAAAAAATGATTTTTTTTAAATTTTTGGTTATTAATAAATTTTTAATATGTTATTAATATGTTTGTAATATGATATTTTGAATATGTTTTATTATAAATACATTTTACTATAAATACGTTTTATTATATATATATATATATATATATATATATA
>NW_020200946.1:11178-21605 GCF_001531365.2 Cynara cardunculus var. scolymus
ATATATTGAGGGGGGAATCGTGTGAGAAGAGAAGTCATGGTTAAAAGTGTAATAAGAGATCTATCACATTTAATTTCATGTTCATCCATAAATTGCGCTTTAGAGAGAAATTAATTCGTTGTAACTCAGTGTATCTCATTACTGATAACATTCAATTAAGATTGATTCAAGGATGCAGATCATTTCTTACGCTTTCCACCAGAACCCAACCTTATTTTGAGGATGACGCCCATAGCATCGAGTCTAGAATAAATATACTTTGAATTATTGGGTGGAGATATTTAGTAGACCGTGGGTACCTTTCTTCTAGGCTTCTGCCCTACCATCAATTGGCACTTTCTACTTTCTTCTCTTCTACTCATGCATGCATCCCTGTCTTTTCATACCAAAAAAGTGACAATTTACTTTTTTGGTCCCCTAAAATTTTAAAAATGAGGCTCGACCTTGGGTTCTTTTATTGTTCCTATTATGATCATCTTACACTTAATTTCCAACTAAAACAACCCAAAGACCCCTCCCTGATTTCCAAGCTATATAACGATTGTTGATAACGCACACATAAACAGTAAAGCTGGTTTTTTTTTTGGACTTGGAGGGAAACATGCATATATCATATATGCACATTAGGGTCGACGATTAACTACCAAACGGTTATTACTACAAATTGTAGAAACTTGTATCAATATGATATTATTTAGAATGCATGTTGTATTTAAATTAACAAAGATGTTAGAGATTTAGTCTTGCATAATTGAGTTCGTCTACAAAAAGGTTAAAGAGGGATGAAGACACAAAAAATATACTTACCTAATAAAGAAAAAAAGGATATATAAAGCTCAAAACTCCATATATAGCATATGTTGATATTGTTTTGTCATGTGTATAGTGGGGTTAAAATGGTAGGGAAGGTAAGGAGGCAGCTCGGAATTCCTATAAATTAACAGGGTTCCTAGTGGTTTTGTATTTTTTGACACGCAGTCAGTGAGTCCATTTTGCTAGTCATGCCTGACGCCTATCTGGCATAGATATTAGATAATATAAATTTTATATTTTTTGAATCTTACCAACATTATATCAAATGCTATCTATCCTAACATCTATAGTTTTCAGAATTATCAAAATATGATATAAAATTACAGTCGACAAGGTTCCTGAAAGCAAAGAGAAAAAAGTGATCATATAGTTTTAAAAGGTGGGTGGGGTTGCCAACAAGAAGAATTCTCAGCCACAACATAACTCTAATATAAATGAGTGGTAAGAGGAGATGCTACACTTTATGACTCACTATTCCAAGTTGCCCTACTTAACCAAAACTCCTCCTTCTCATCAATCACATATCAAGACTATATATCAGTTGAAAAATGAAAGAAAACAAGAAAGATAAAGTTGCTGCATTTACCTCATCGAGTTTTATGAGCAAATATTCAGTTGCAAAAAAACTGAGGTATTCTAATCAACTTCTTCTTCTTTCTATTTATCAATTTTGTGTAATTCTTAAAAGATGGTGTGTGCTTATTCAAAAATTAATAATGATGGTGTGTACTTTTATATGTTGAATTAAGACATACATGAAATGATAAGCATGTATGTGTACAAGTTTATATAATAGTTAAAACCTTGTTTGAGTTATGATTGAATGTAGTATGATACTCTCATTATATGCATGTGATGAAGTAGAATTTATGAGGATTAATTTCTACATAAAAAAATAGATTTGCATAACTATGGGAGATACTCTAATGGAATTATAACCACAAACGCAATCTCGATGACTATATCAATTGCTAAAATAATATATGACGATTAATTATATATGAGATGAAAGCTTTATTAAAGAGTAAAAGAGAGAGTGAGTTTTTTTTATCATTCATTTATTTAACGTATTTTTTGTATGACTTATTTACGTGTTAGAAAACCAATAAAAAAGCACAAGTTCTCCATTTTAAATATACATCTTTTATTTTTACAAAAAAAAAGACACTAAAATAAAGTGTACAACAACAAAAATATATAAGTATCATAATATATATAGTTTTATAAAATTTTAGTTTACATGACCAAATATTTATGTGACTTACATAAACGTGTTATAATGATTTTATCGTCTTAGTAAGTATTTTAGCCCATATACTTTTGAAATTAACAATGCACGTTAATTCTTGTATTACAATATTTTTAAAATATTGTATAAAAATAAATTTACAACAATATTTGTTGTGATGAGAACTCATATTTGTATATTTACACTTTCATAATCATTTTGATGATATCATTATCGCAAAAGTTTTATTACCTAATATAAATTGATCAACGTCGGTTGAAATATTTGACTAAAGATATCATAGAACCATTAATTTGAGATCAGATATAAGAAAACTTTAATTTAACGGCTAAACATAATTTGTTTGGATTAATAAAATTAAATAACCAGTTCTTACCACATTAGACGGAATTGACCATGCTCGATTTGGTTCTTGTATCCAAATGTTTTCCAAAATTTGGTTTTACGAGTGAAGATAACACATTGAAATATGTATTTGGTTCATGATCCGGCTTTACGAACTGATCTTAAACCAAAACGATTTGATTAGCTCAATCATCGTTAAGTTAACTATCTGAGGTAGATGCAGGCCTTGTTTGGAAAGAGGTTATGCTTTTATTGGTAAAGACGATGCCCCCATTAACATTCACTGCAAAACAAACATGGTGGGTGATTTTAGCAATCGATATGACAGCGTGGGGTAATTAAAGTTGGGGTATTCATTGTAAAACCTGTGACCATTTCCAGTACTGTTTCAGTTTGGTGTTTTGTGTCTCACTTTCTTCGACCCAAAATATGATATCTACTAATTGTTGATAATGAATCTGGGTTCTGTTAAGAATACGATCGCTGATGAACCTCCGTCAGCATCCATCAGGTGATTCAAGATCCAGAACCGGTGAAGGAATCCAAGTCAATGAACCACGATAGATGACCTGCATGCCACTTCTCTGAACAAAATTCAGCAACACATTAAGAAACTTGGTGTACATTTTCAAGATTCAAATGCAGTGCAGATTGGTTCCTACATGAACAAAAAGATTTAAGCCATGAGGTAGAATATGATTAATTAATTAATAAACGATAAATCAATTTTAAATAAAAAATAAAAATCAATGAAAACTCCATAAAGACCCGTCATCACCACATTCTACGTCATCCGTAAAGTTATCAGTCCTAGGTGGCGATATCATCAGTCCCTCGGCCATGTCGGCAAGAAAATCTGGCATTTCGTATATCTCCTCTTCATCAACATAAAATGAACTTTCTGACGATTCCTTCCTTTCCTCATTCTCTTCTGCATCCTCTCTCGGTCGGAAGGCCTCCGCGGCCTCTGCCGCTGCCTTTTGTATATCTTTTATATCATTAGATACCGGGATCGGAAGCCGCGACGGTGAGTCAACAAAATTCAAACAAGCAGAACGCCCCCTCATAGCCAAAACCGCCACGTCATGTGCCCTGGCTGCCATTTCAGCAGTGGGATGCGTCCCCAGCCACACCCTGGTCTTGGTGTTTGGCTCTCTGACCTCACAAACCCACTTACCGGAATTCCTCCGACTGACACCTCGATAAACCGGGTGTCTGGTCTCCTTGAACTTCTTCCTTCCAGCTTTCTTTTTGGGGTTATTTTCAGCCAACATCACTTCTCCATCCAGGTAAGCAGAAGGTGAAGCAGTATCTTCCATTGGATTCATTGATTTATAGTTTGCTTGTGTCTATTTCTATAGTGAGTGATGAGAAAAAGTGAAGGATTTGAGTGTTGGTTGGATATGCAGTTTGGCTGTATATATAGTATACATTTTTTTTGGGGGTGGGGTAAAGGATCCAAGTGGAGGAAGGAAAGTGATGGGACCATTTTAGTTGCCACACGGTTGATGCTCATATAACGTGGATCATTTAAAAAACTATAGAAACAAATTATCTTGAAAGAAAAGTGTAAAGGTTACGGATAACTTAATAACAGGTGTTTGGGATTACCTTGTAAAAACAACTTATTGAATTATTTCAGTATGAAATCGATAATAAACATTTTTGAGTGTTTGGATAGAAAGTTTATGTCGATATCAAACCGATAATAAGAAGTTTTTTGAAGAAGTTAAACCATTTTAACTTATAATAAATTGATAATTACTTTTATAGAAAAGAATAAGTTGTTTCAAATAAGCAATCTCAAACACCCCCTAAATTACAATTATAGTCTAAAAGAATATGATTACAAAGATTATTCTTATAAAAAATGTTAAACTTAGTGGCTAATGAATATAAAAACAATACTTTAAAGTGGAGAGAAACAAGAGAGAGTTGAAGCAAAAGGGAGTGAGGTTGGTTTTGTTTGCAAGAGGAGATTCTGAGCAACACAAATTAGATACCATTAAAGGCAAGGATTTTAAATCATCACCTGTCACCATACCACTTTTTTTACTCTAAATAGCCAATTTGGGACAACAACCTCAAATGCTACCAAAAAAAGAAAACAAATCCTTTGTATGATCCTAGTACCCACAAGTAGATATTTACTATTACAACTACTTTAAATACATTATATTATTATTATTTCTATTTTTTTTATCAAAAAGATTTGAAATTTATATTTAAATGATAAATAAATTATAAGTTATAATTGAATATATCTTGCTAAAAGTTGTACTTATAAATTATTTGTGGTATAATTAATATTAGTATAGACAATAATATTGTTAATAGTAACAACCACGACAATAACATTTATAATAGTAAAAGCTATAGGATTAAAGAACAAAAAATGAAGATTGTGAATATATATATATATATATATATATATATATAAAGTAGGGTTACACTTGGGTTGCATTGGTCAAGATAAAAGCATTTGAACAATCTAATCTAATATTTATGATCTGAAAATTTTAATTCAACGTAACTCAACTTCAACAAAAGTACAACACAATCAAAACCGTGTGTGTCAGGTTGGTTTGATCAGATTTAAACTTTAGTAAATCATTTTATAATCTATCTAAGTATTATATTTTAACGATTAAAAATCAAAATGAGAAAATACAAATAAGGGTCACAAACACAAAAACAAATTTGTAGCTTCATGTAAAAAAAAAGTAAAATTACAGCTGTAATTGTGCTACAATTATCAATAGAGTTAATTATGGGTTGTGTTGATAATTGTTTGACTAAAAAAATAAAATTTTGAAAGGTTGTCCCACATCTGAAGAGCAATGAAATGTGAACAACAATCCATGTGTATAAGGGGGGGGGGGKGGTCCAAGGCTTAGATTTCGAATCATCCTACTAAAATTACATTTTAAGTATTTTATTGTTTCTTTCTTGTTCTCTTGTTTTAGAGAGTAGAAAGGTCCGAGTTAAATCTTTGAGAGTGTATGCATTATTGGGGGAGGCTTTAAAGATTAAATTGTGTGATTTTATAACAATTTTTCACATAGTGGATGTTCTCTCTGGAGGCCGGTGTTTTTTCTTCGATTTTAGAGTTCCCATGTAAATTCTTGTCTTCTTCTTTTCTTTAGTGGTTTATTGTTTGGGTTGTTGGGAAACGTTGAGGCTAATTCCCAACAAGTGGTATCAAAGCTCCAAGTTGGAGGAAGTTTTAGTTAGAGGGTTCTTAGTATGCTCTGTGGTTGCAGCTTTGTCTGATCTTCCACATCAGAAAAGAACTATCTCTTGGTCGTATTAGAAGAGGTCTCAGGTTAAGGGGTTCTTAATATACTATGTGGTTGATCCTTTCTATAATCTTGAATAGAGGTGTACAAAAAAACCCGTCAAAGTGCTCAATCCGTCCAACCCAACCCCCTAACAACCCAATTAAACCGAACCCGCTTAAATGTGCAACCTAACCTGCGTATACCCCTAATATTCCACATCAAAAAAGAATTTCTGTTGGTTATTTTGTTTACAATAGAAATGTTTGTTACAGGAGTACATGTACATTAGAAAACTTTTCTTGGGTGTGCTACTCATAAGCACCAAGTACTTTTCTCGTATACAATATTGCTTTTTGAAGCGTTGATACGATGTCAAAGTTTCAAGTGATATGAGGTTCGATGTAGAAAAATTTGATGGAAGGATCAACTTTGGCTTATGGAAAGTTCAAGTCAAGGATGTGTTGATATAATCCGAGTTACGTAAGGCATTGAGAGGAAAACCAGCTTCCAGCGGTGAATCAAGCGGTACCAGTAAAACCGAGTAGGAATGGGGTGATTTGGATTTGAGGACGACAAGTATTATTCATCTTTGTCTAGCATAGAATGATCTTCAAATGTACATGGGATATCAACGCCAAGGAGATTTGGGAGAAGCTTGAGAATTTATATCGAGGATAAGGCATCTCAAATCCATTGTATATTAAGAAACAATTTCGTACTCTACATATGGATAGAGGTACAAAAATTTCAGGTCATATAAGTATTCTTAACAATGTCGTTTCAGAACTGGAGGCTATCGAGGTAGGAGATGAAGATAAAGCATTGAGACTTATATTATATTATTCATCTTCCTATGAGCACATGAAGCCTATTCTAATGTACGTGAAAAAGACCTTGCAGTTTGTGGATGTCACTAGCAAACTCCTATCCAAGGAGAAAATATTGGAAGGTAGAAATATGACTTCATCAAAAGGTATGGTTTTGGTGATCAGGCAAAGGAAGAAGAAGAGATCCGGGAAGAATCTAATATGTTGGAAGTATGGACAACCTGGATATCTCAAGATCAATTGTCTAAGTAGAGAAAGCTCGGCAAAAGACTCTAATTGAGATGCTAACATTGTCTCCATTTGTCTTTCAAATATGTAAAGGGAAAGGGAAAATTTAACTTGTTTTCCTATATGCATAGCTATGTGGAGACCAACCTATAGATGTGTTTTGAAGATTGAATGCTGTGTAGTACAAGAACATGTATTTAGGAATTTTTGAGTATGTATTTTGTATCTCAGTTTCTTGTACTGTGGACCTTAGTGGGATAAAACATGTATTTCTCTGAATGAATTATATATTATATGCAATGTGAGATGTGGGGTGTTACAATGCTTCTCCTTCCTTCGCTCCCTTGTTGCTTCCAAAGCCATCATATGGTCTCCTCCTCTAACAATGGCAGTTTCAAACTCAAGTTATACCTAGAAAATGGAAAAATTGTCCAAGATTCGACGATTGGCAAAATTGGTCCTACAGGTGTCTTATGGGTTTCTGGCATAACAGGGTCGCATGCAAGGGTACCATTTATTGTACCTTAAGTTTAGACCCTATATGTGAGCCTTGTGTACCATTTTTAGCCTCATTTCTTCTATATGCCCCTCGTACGTGACCCAAGCATGAAAGGGTAGCATGGTCCGATCGCATACGTCTATGTTCTTCTCTAGTACGGTCGTTTGTTATGTACTACCCTTTTAAGCGTGCAAGTCATTTTTCTCGTTTTCTCTATTTTAATAACCTATCAAGGAATGATAGAAACACGAAGAGTTGGTTCTTTTACCACAAAAGTAGGTATTATGTAGGGGGATTAGATCACAGAGTATATTGCAAATTTGACATTATCAATTTCGGTCTTTTTATATGATGTAAGTGCCATATTCATGTTCATATACATTCATAAGTACAATGGTTATGTGCGGCTTTTGTTTCAATAATAAAACGTTAGGATATGGTGAATCTGCCACTAAAAAACTCGGTGAGTTAAAACTGTGAAAGGATGGTTGAAAATGATGCTCAACATACTGAAATGACATGGGGGTATGATATTGTGGCAAATGATCGTATTTATGGTTCTTGCTCTCTAACTTTACATTTTAATGCAAGCACTTCTTAAAACTTTTCTCTTCTTCTACCATATTCTTTACTTCCATTATGAGTTAAATACCTCTTTTGTGTGTGTGAATGTAAGCCAAACCTAAGACTAGTTGGTAACACTCGGGGTTGCCATTGTTGATAATTTCTTAGGCTTGGCCACTTGAGTCAAAGTCTTAACTCAACACGAAAAAGTCGATCACTTGGAAGTGTTAAAATTAGATCTTATATCTAGACATGGAAGGATTCAAAATATAGCTTGAGTGATGCATAAGGATCTAAGAAAGTTCTAAATAAACACACACAAATACAAGTTTTCTATGATTTTTGCCAAGGTTCATGTATAGGTCGAGATTTGGACTACAAAGAGATTTAAGTAATATTCTTCATACTAAAAGAAAATTGATTCTATAAAATCAACTTAGTTAAATAGGCAAGTCTAAAATCTATGATAGTGGTGACTTTGTGGGCATTACAAGTTTATTACTTATAACGATCATAATGTCCGGTGTGCACTTGCACCACCACAGAGGCAACACAGTGGCCTCTTCGTGGACTTATACGATTTTCGGCTATCACAACCACATCTAAAACCCAACCAAAATGATTCACCTAGTCATCTCTCCACGATACCACCACAAGAATTGCAAAAAACTCAACCTAGGAGTATATTGATTGGAGACAACAACATTAAAAGCCTTTATCTATAGGAAACCAAGTTGATTGTTTCACGTTGTAGTCGTCGGGTCTTTATCCGAGAAGGAAAAGGGTCACAATGGTAGGGGGAAACAAGTTTTTTTGCCATAGGAGTAGATGAATGTGTGTGTTTATGTGTGTATATATATATAAAGAAAATGATAGCAACTTAGTAAAAGAGTAAAATACATCTTATTTAAAGAAAGATTAAAATCAAATAAAATGACAAACTATAATTATAAATCTAAATAAGAAAAGTGTATAGATAAAAACCATTAAAAACAACTAAACATACCAACCAAATCTGAAATCTGATTAAATATAATATCTTTCCATGGTATTATTTTATAGCAAGCGTAGATCAAGGAGTGCGAAATGGATTAGGTCCACATAAAAGAATGGCAACCAAAAGTTCTCTTAGTAATACAACATTTAATATCCTTACAATAAAATAATGGAAAAGGAGTGGTTCTTTAGAAAAATGATTGGGGGTTTGACGGTGACATTTGGGCTGAAAAAATGTAATGGTGTCAAGGTACCAAGAATTGACCACCACAAGTTCCATAATTAAGTCTCAAACAAATATCTCAACAATTATATGTATTTACTCAATTATCATACATACATACATACATACATACATACATACATACATACATACATACATACATACATACATACATACATACATACATACATNACATACATACATACATACATACATACATACATACATACATACATACATACATACATACATACATACATACATACATACATACATACATACATACGGGACCCAGGAGATATTTAGCATACCGTGGGTGTGGGTGCCTTCCTTGTGCTTTTTCCCTACCATCTCTACTTTCTTCTCTTTTTCTACCCATTTGTACGATGTATTCCTTTGCCTGCTTTTCATAACAAAAAAGGAACAATCACAATCGCAAATCAAAGTTTAAATTAAGAAATTAATTATTTTGTTAATTTTGAATTAAAATTTTAAATAATGACCTTTAGGTATTTTAGAAATCATATATCTCCTCTTTATTTTCCCTTTCCTCCGACATGAACATTCCACTGTATATAAGTTGTGATAGACTAATTAGGATCATTCTCTGTATATACACATTGATAACTACTAATGTCTGTTATGATATCAACTATATACATATTGTGATACCTTACATAAGCTATACAATGTGATATACTATAAACAAGGAAAACACATTATGTGATACAAATGAAACAACAAAACAATACAAATACAGTTTGTGTAACTGACATTAAGGATTCAAAGATAACACATTGTGGGTTTTTTTATTTCTACAGAAAATAAATTAATTTAAAACTTGTCTTTTTGTTATTAAATTATTTTCTCTATTGTATTGTAAATGAGCACTTCACACACACATACACACACACATATATATAAGAGCGATCAAATGAAAACCGCCCTCATTTGTGTAAACCATGTAAACCAATCTCATTCATCCATTTTCTTGATCAATGGTCAAGATTAGCTTAGTTTATTTTAAGAAATTTAAAATATATATATTAAATTTTTTATTTTATAATAACGAGAAGGGCATGATCGTAAACCCAACCACATCTTCATCATGCACCCTATTCATCATGCACCCTATTATGGTAAATTCCTCACCCTATTCATCACTCTATTCATCATGCACCATGTTTCACTTGTCCAATGAGATTGTTCACGCACCCATATCTTCATGCACCATATTCATCATGCAATCATTTCATGTTGTACTCATTTCATCATGCACCTATTTTATAATCATTTTCACTTACTCAATGCACCAATTTCACCATGTATGAAACCGGTTTCATCATGCACCCATTTCATAATCATTTTCACTTACTCCATGCACCAATTTCACCATGTATGA
>NW_020200946.1:22330-28782 GCF_001531365.2 Cynara cardunculus var. scolymus
CTCTCTCTCTCTCTCTCTCTCTCTCTCTCTATATATATATATATATATATATATATATATATATAACATGCAAGTTTTGGTTTTTTAATTTAAAAGTTGTCTTTTTATTACTAAATTATTTTCTCTATTGTATAGTAAATGAGAAGTTCATATATATATATATATATATATATGTATATATAGAGAGAGTTTGTTTCAAATACAATCTATCGCATTTGTACAACTAATGCAACCCAAAAAATTGAAATATTTATGGAAATTATGAGAGTTCATTTATTATGATTTAAATATTTATGAAAGATGAATACGGTTCATTAATTATGATTAATATTTTATATTAGGAAATAATCAAAACTTTCATAAATTACATATTCATCAAATTAAATGGACGGTTGAGATTGAGTTGTATTGGTTGTACAAACGTAAGAGGTTGTATAATAACTCACCTCTCTCTCTCTCTCTCTCTGTATATATATATATATATATATATATATATATGGCCAAAATCAAATGTTAACCATCATTTTTGTGTTAACCTTATTAATTGATCTTGGTCATCCAAATCTATAATCAACGGTTAAGATTAATTAATAAAAAAACTTAAATTGTAATGAAGCCTAGTGAACAATGATGAAAGAGGGCATTTTGGGAAGAAAAAATACACTTATCAAGGGTATTCTAGTAAATTGAATTCATTTGTAACCCCCAAACAATTAATGGGGAGTTACAAACAATTAAATCCCAAAAAATATGCATTCATATTATTATTATTTTTGTACTATTGATCTTCCATGTTCATTCTTGTATGAATTCCAAATCGCATAAGAAACAGGGTATTAACAATTTTCAGTATTGATCAATTTGAACACAAATGAACCGTAAACATAATTCGAACAAAAATGAACAACCGTGAACACAATTTGAACACAAATAAACCGTGAACACGATTTGAACACAAATGAACACGATATGTGCAATTTTTGGCCCATATATTCACATACATAGACGTCCCACAAAATTAAGATAGCATATGTTAATTTGTTCAAATTGTGTTCACGGTTCATTTGTGTTCAAATTGATCAATACCGAAAATCGTTACTACCGTGTTTCTTATACGATTTAGGAATTCATACAAGAATGAACATGGAAGATCAATAGTAAAAAAAATTAATAATATGAATGCATATTTTTTGGGATTTGATTGTTTGTAACTCCTCATTAATTGTGTAGGAGTTACAAATGAATTCAATTTACTAGAATACCCTTGTAAGGGTAAAATGAACAAGATATAAACCTATGGAATTTGATTGGTTGAGAGGATTTTCAAAGTTAACACAAAAATGATGGTTAATATTTAATCTTTCCTATATATATATATATATATATATATATATATCATGCAAGTTGTGGTTTTTAATACTAGGTGTAAAAGTACTTGAGAGATTGAGCTAATAGTAGGTGTAAAAGTACTTGAGAGATTGAGCCCTACTTAATAGACAGTGTCTAAAAAAGGTTAAAAGAGTGTAAAAGAAACAATAAAATGGTAACCCAAAAAAGAAAAAGAATATAAATCTGAAAACTCCATATATAGCATATATGTGTAGATATTTGTGTATAGTGGGGTTAAGATGGTCGTGAAGGTAGGGTTCCTAGAAATTGATGGGTTCCAGGTGGCCTTATTTTTTATTTTATTTTATTAAACTGGATATCCAACCTGTTAGGTAAGCCGACTAATTTCAGGACGATCATCTACTTCGTCGGAGTCATCGCATTTCAACCTCCAACACACATACATAGGGATTTTTATTTCTTTTTGGATTTGAACCTGAGACATCTTTTTGACCCACTACTAAAAAAAAATGGTATCACCAACGGATTTTTCTGGCGGAATTTCCATCGGAAATATTCCCGACGGATCCCAAAAAAGTCAAACAAAGTCAACTTTTATCCATATCCGCCACAGATCCCCCACAAATCTCCCACTGAATTTTTTGGAAAAAAAATTTAAAATAATTTAAAACGGTTTTTCAACGGATTTGTGACGGATTTTTTACTTATTCAAAACCGTCACAAATTCGTCGGAAATCCGTCGCAAAATTTGTCTAATTTATTTAAATAAATTAATTAGCGTTAATCAAAAACAATTTTCTACGGAATTTGGAACCCAAACTCAAATCAATCAGACATCATTATTATAGTTTTATTTTTTTGACACGCGGCTAGCTGTGGGTTCATATTTTATATTGATTGAAATCTTTTCAAGATCTGTAGCATTTGAAAAGGAAATATAATATAATATAATATAAATTGACAGTCGACAAGAGAAAGAAGTGATGATGGTAGTTTTGGTTGGTGAATGGGGTTGCCAGCACAGGAATTCTCAGCCACAAGATAACGAATAGTGGTAAGAGAAAGAGCCTACACTTTATGACTCACCAAACACATATTAAAAATTATATATCATTGGAAAAACATATGAAAACAACAAAGAAAATAATACCTGTATTTACCTCAAGATCAAATATTCCAGCGAAACCTTAATTAGGTATACTTATCAACTTCTTCTTCTTCAATCTTCCTTTTTGTTTATCAATTTTGTATAATTAAAAAAAAATGGTATGATAGTAAATATTTTTCCATGTTAAATGTGATAACTGGATTAATGATTATAAAGTTCGGGGTTATTTTTAAACAAGGATGGAAGTTTGAGGAGTTTAATTTGTGAATATGCTTAAATGTTTTTTTTCTAAAACACCCACCACATCTTATTATTATTAATGTTATGAATGAGATAAGTTAATTATCTCATTGGGATGGTAATTGGAAAGAAAAAGCTAAAAAGAAAGCCTTGTGTGTGTGTTCTTTTAAGTGCGAAGCAAAAAACAGAACCGAGATGAGGAAGAAGTAGAAGTCAATATTGTGATTCTCAACCTGAAATTTGTTGTTGTTATACATCTTCATATATTCATCTCATTGTGATTATAAGGTGAGTTTTATTTACAAAACATCAATTTCTTGCTTTTTGGTGAAGAAACCGTAAGGTTTCAAACTTGAGTAATTGATGATTATATGCATAAATTTTTGGGTTTTGATATGATATTATAATCTATTGGTAATAAGTATGGCAATAATTAGAAGATGAGTAATTTTTGGTAATAAGGGTGACATAATCAGGATATGAGTAATTTTTTGTGATAAGAATGACATAATCGGGAGTTGGGTATATTTTTGTAATAAGGGTGACATAATCAGGAGCCAACTATACTAGAATAAGTGTGACATAATCAAATTCCGGAAAATGATCATGGGACTCTATTATCGCATCTATATGATGCGACGAGGTTGATTTTATCACATGAATGTGATGCGATGCAATTGGGATAAAAAGTGAAATGTTGGTTATCGCATTTATATGGTGCGACAAATTACTGTTATCGCATTTGTTGGATGTGACAAGGGTGGTTATCGCATACTTGAGGTGCGACAAATGTGGGTTATCGCATGTGTATGATGCTAGGAGTTATTGTTATCGTATCTGTTGGATGCAACAACTTTATGACTAATTTATTTAAATGCAACAAATTTATATGTGATGTAATAAACGAGTTATTTTATTGGTTGATGTGATAAGTGAGTGTTGTCTCATCATATTGATGTGACAAAAAGAGGTTTGTTCGATAACATGTTGCTTATTTGTTATTTATACAATTAAGGGTTTTATGAAAAATGTTTCTGGTGATTTTCACCATGTAATAGCAATAAAAGAGATTTCTTATTAGATTTCAAGGTTTAACCCTCATTTTGGTGTTCTGAAAATATGCATTACAGGTCGGGCACAATCAACCAATAAGGGAAAGGGAAAATTGTGAAGAATTTATTTTCCTTGCATGGGATGTTGGGAAGATGTGTTATCTTTTGTATTTGAATACTTGTTATGTATACAAGTTATGTATTGAGTTACGTGAAAAAATTTGGTAGTTACTTTTGTATTGTAGCTTTTGTATACATTTGGGACCGAATGTGTAAAGTTGTATTTCTTGATATATATAAAAATATATGTTTATATGCAAACATGATTCCGAGGTGTTACATTAAATCAACGAATTAAATGCTATCACAAAATAAACATGCATGTGTACTAGTTTATATAACATATAATATCATATGTGATTGTTTATAAACAAAACTTATTTTAAAATTTCATTACATGACTTAACATTCAAGGGTAGACTATAAAGTATGTGGTTTTCACTAATTTTAATATGTTTCTTGTACTATGGGTGTTCATGAAGAACACGTATATCCATGCATCACACAAACCTGCGTTTTGGATGAATGATTCAGCCAGGCTCATGATTGAACCGTTAAAAAACGATGAGGGTTTCAAAATGGTTTTGGGAAATGGGGGAAGAAGAGAGGAATAGGGTGTTGGCTCTGGTTATGTCACATGTATAGAGGTATGTTTAAACTCATTTTATGCAAAAGTAAAAACACTCGTATCACATAATAATATAAGTAAGGACACTTGGGTGGGTGCAGGAAACTTGACAAATGTGTATCACAATTCAAATGTGATATATATATATATATATATATATATATATATATATATAGGGTCGGGTTCACATGAGATCAAAGGTTTTTCATGAGACCCGTAAGACCAATTTATGTTCATTGATCAACTTTATAAGCTAATGATCGAATGGTCTAAAGTTGCACGGTGACAATTTTTTGATTATTGAGAAGTCTCGTGGCAATTTTGTGATTATGAATATTCAGATTGTAGATCTAATCCAAGGGTTGATAATTGGTCTTACGGGTCTCACGAAAAACCCTTGGTCTCACATGATCCCAAGTCTATATATATATATATATATATATATATATATATATATATATATATATAAAGAGCTTGGTTTAAATGTTAACCAATATTATTGTGTTAACTTTGTTAACCAAGCTCAACCAATGAAAATTCATTTTTTTATCTAGGTTCATATCCATCTCATAATTTAATGACAATGGTAAATATGTAATTTTAGTTTGTATGTAACTCCCATATCATTAATTGAGAGTTACAAAATCAAAAAATATCATAATTGTTGTTGATTTACTATTGATCTTGTTTTTCTATAATATTGATTTATCTATCTATAATGTTCTTAAATTTGTGATTGTTAAAGAAGACACGATAGTAAAGTTTTCGATATCGTTCAAGCTAATATCAATAAACTCATTGAAAAACACTCAACAATAATGGGAAGGTTAAAATGGGTTACGATGACAATCGGACTTCGAGTTTCAGAAGTGAAGACAATAATCAAAGCGTTTGTATTGATAATGGATTAATATGTTATTGTATTCGTTTTAATCGAAATTATGTTGATTATGATGTTTTTGTGTTTTTTTATAATTCATATTGTGTTGATAGCTTTTTCTTTAATTATTACTACGAGTTTAATTCATATATTCAAGTGGAATGAGTTCATCATCAACTTAATTTGTTATACAAATCAATTCTGATAACCATTCAGCTCTATCAGCTGCTTGTGATGTTTGACCTGCCATAGACTGCAAATAGTGTTCATATACGTTCAGGTGTGTTCATATATGTTTTACTAAGGACATGAATCAAGACATCTAATATTGAATTCATAATTTTTGTTAACTTATTATTGATCTTGTCTTTTTTATAATATTGATTTTTCCATCTGTAATGTTTTTGAATTTGTGATTGGTAGAAAAGACCTGATAGTAAAGTTTTCGGTATCGTTCAAGCTATTATGAATAAACTCATTGTTCATAATGAATGAACTATTGTTCAAAAGTGTTTATATTGTGTTCATATGTACACTAGCCGCATATCTCAACATTGGCTCTCTCCTGAATGTGTTCATAATGAAGAAACTATTGTTCACAAGTTGTTCATATTGTGTTCATATTGTGTTCATATGTTCACTAGCTGCATATCTCAATATTGGCTCGTTACTGAATGTGTTCATAATGAAGGAACTATTGTTCACAAGTTGTTCATATTGTGTTCATACTTTTTTTATTTCATTTCGTGTAGCAGCTACTCTTTTTATGTTCATATTGTGTTCATAAATGATATGCAGTCCAAATTCATATATATGTCAATTTTTATTCGTATTTGACACAATGGTTCATATATATATATATATATATATATATATATATATATATAGGGAAGGGTTCAAACGAGAACCCCTGTGATTTACGAGAATGCRAGAACAACCCAATAACCACATATTGTGATAAAAAATAAATTAAAAGATTTTTAAAACTAAAATTGAAATTTAAAAAGATTCAGAAAATATTAAAATTAAAAGGRTAATAATGGAAATGATATCATAAAATCTTTTAATACGATTACACGATCATGATTATCATTATCTAATAAACGGTTAATCATGTGATATGGGTGTGATAAT
>NW_020200946.1:29562-34562 GCF_001531365.2 Cynara cardunculus var. scolymus
ATATATATATATATATATATATATATATATATATATACACGTTCATATGGTTCTTACATTAAGAAAAATAAAAATACAAAAATAATGAGATTTTTTGATTTTGTAACTTTCAATTAATGACATAGGAGTTACATAAAAGAAGAAAATTATCTAAATACTCTTTTCCCCTTTGTTCACATATGTTTTTCGAAATTGTAAATTTTTTTATCATTATTAATTACAACCGTTTATTGTAAAAATCAATGGCCAAGTTTGGTTAACAAAGTTAATACAATAATCTTGGTTAACATTTGAACAAACCCTATATATATATATATATATAGAGAGAGAGAGAGAGAGAGAGAGAGAGAGAGTTTGTTTCAAATATAACTCATCGCATTTGTACAACCAATACAACCCAACAAATTGAGATATTTATGGAAATGATGAGAGTTCATTTATTATGATTTGAATATTTATGGAAGATGAATATGGTTCATTAATTATGATCAATACTTTATATTAGGAAACAATCAAAACTTCTATGAAATCACATATTAATCAAATGAAATGGACGGTAGAGATTGAATTGTATTGGTTGCACAAATGTCAAGGGTTATATAATAACCAACCCCTTTCTCTCTCTCTCTCTCTCTCTATATATATATATATATATATATATATATATATGAGACGATATTGTTTTTGTGAGACATATGAGATATAATTTTTTATACTTCAAACTTTACAACAAAATGTGTATCTTTAAATATAACACACACATAAAAACACACACACAAACTGCTCATGTAGGTCCCTTGAAAAATAAATATATAAGAGATATATAGTGTATGTTTTTGTGTGTGTGTTATATTTAATTTTCAAGGGACCTACATCAGCAAAAGAAGACGTCTTATCGATGACAAGCGGGGATTCTTTCGAGATAATTTTATCTGTGGAGATAAAAGTCCATATTGAATGGATTGATGTGACCCACGGTTGCTAAATGTTTCCCGACAAATCTATATTATATAGGGAAAATTACACCAAAATGGAACCAACTTTCACCTGATTTCTATTTTGGGGAACCAATTTTCAAAATCATCATTTTGGGGAACCAACTTGCACCTGATATCCAACTTATTGGTTAGATATAAAAATCTTGAATGTGATATTTAATATTTATTTTTTATTGTAGCAATTAATTTTTTTCTACTAAATTGATTTTTTTGCATTAGTAAAAAATAATTTATATTGTGGTAATTTGGATTTTATTTTTAAAAAATCTTTAATTTGATATCTGAATTTAAAAAAAACGAGATTTGAAATGAAAAATAGATTTTGTTGCATTAATTTTTGAAAAAAAAAACGAATTTTAGTTATTTTTCTATAATTATTTTGCAAGTTGGTTCCCTAAAATAGGAATCAGATGCAAGTTGGTTCCCCAAAATGACGATTTTGAAAGTTGGTTCCCCAAAATAGGAATCAGGTCCAAGTTGGTTCCCCAAAATGACGATTTTGAAAGTTGGTTCCCCAAAATAAGAATCAGGTGCAAGTTGGTTCCCCAAAATGATGATTTTGAAAGTTGGTTCCTCAAAATAGAAGTCAGGTGAAAGTTGGTTACATTTTAATGCAATTTTCCCTATTATATATTAATAAGTATTGATATTTATGGGCTGTTTGTTTGGCTCTTAATGGTGACATTAAGAGCCAACCTCTTAATCGGTAAGGGGTAAGGAGTGTTTGGCAAAAAAAATCAAGTCTCTTAATGGTTACATAACCCTCTTAACCATTTTGTGTCCAAGCCTTCACTAAACCATTCAAATCTATTTTTTCCAAGTTTGCCCTCAATACACAGCGCTTCCTTCACATTACCTCCCACCCCCACGATCGTTGGTCTCCGTCTTCCCCCCTCTGGTCGCTCTTCCGGTCGCCGTCTCCGGTCTTCCAGCAGCTCGTATTTCCTCGCTTCCTACCGTATTTCCTTGTATTTTCGTCGCCGTCTCCCCCTCAGTCATAAGGTTCCTTTTTCTTTCTTTCTTCTTCTTCTTCATGTGTGGTGAATGATTGTCTTTGATGCATGCTTGATCCTATTTGCAACTAATTGATGTTCTGGACTTTTGGTTTATTTTGATGTTGAGATTGGTGGAAAGCCCAGGGAGCTTGGTGAACTTATGAGCTATGGTTATCTTGTGACATTCTATTACCTCATCTATGGTCCCTTGTTTTGATCTTTACCTATATGATTTTCTGAAATGGTGGTCCTTTAGTACTAAATCATATAGAGGGTTAAAATGGTAATTTGTTATCATTCAGAGAACATTTACCAAACAACCATATTTCATTCAGTACTTAACCATTCTGACCACTTAACCATTCTGCACAAAATCATTCAGCAACTGCCAAACAGCCCCTTAATCTACAACTGCATAATATTAAAAATTAAATTACTTTTAATTTCGAAATTGTATTTATATATTTATAATTAGTTATTTAATGTTTTTTATTTTACATCTTTTTTCATAAATATAAATAAATATAATTTTTTTATAAATTATATCATTACAATCGTCTATCAATACCTTCAAAGAGCCAAATATATAATATTTTGGACTTGATCATATTATTTAATATCTTAAATACGTAGTGAATTATTTTAAAAACATACCATTTTATATCTTACACTACTAAAAAATGGGGTTTTTCCGACGGCAATATCCGTCGGAAAATACCTTTCCGACAGATATTGCCGTCGGAAAAACTCCCGCCACTAAATGCAATTTTCGATGGAATTAGTGACGGGTTTGTATTTTTCGACGGAAAACCCCGCCATAAATCCGTCAAACAGTTTTATAATATGTTGTACTTTTTTTAGGTTAATCGGAAGCTTTAGAAAATGTGATCAATTTTACTGATGGAAAATCCATCGGAATCCGTCGGTAATATGATTTTTTTACTTTTATTCAAAATAATAACCGATTTTAGGGAACATTTTTTTACTTTAGAAAAAAACATTTTTTACTTTTATTTCAAAAATTAAAATACAAATTCTAACGGGTTTCAGGCGGAATTTTCGTTCGTAATTATATTTAAAAAATGTTTTTTTCTTATTTAAAATATGAAATGCTTTTTATTTTTAATAAATATAAGTATTTACTGATGGATATTCCATCATTAAAGACCAAATAATACTCGTTAAAGACCAATAGATCCATTAAAGTACATTAAGATCCGATTAAAACCTAGTAGTACCATTTGTCAATATATAGTGTTATATTAATAATTTAAAGGTTATTTTATTAGTTTTTAATAGTCCAAAAACATAATAGATTTATCACTACAATAAAATTGAATTTATAGAACGTCATTAATTTCTAAGCATCTTAAAATACTATTTTATAGGAATTAGTTTATATGACCAGAAAATAAAACGTTCTATCTAAAAGATTTGTAATAATTTACAAGACATTTTGGACTTCCTAACAAGTTCTTTAAGAAACATTTTTAACATAAAGCATCATATTACCAGTTTTATAGACTATTCAAAAATGTTTTATAAACTCATCTTTTTTATATGATACTTTTCAAATAGTATCCTATAATATTGTTAATGCGACGTGTTATATTAAAAGTGTCCTAGAAAACTTGTTAAAATGCTCAAAGCGTCCTATAAACTTATTACAATGCCATTAGATAAGACGTTTTAGTTTTTGATCCTGTAAATTAAATCTTGTAAAGTTGTCTATTAAAGAGGCTTAATTTTTTTGGCGTCATATAAACCTCGTCTTCATTATAGTGTATATATATTACTATTTTCCGATTAACAGTTTAAAGGTTCTAAGCTCTAGTCTTATATTAACAAATCATTTTTCTAAAATTTAATGATAGATCATAGCCAAAAAAAAAGTTATGTATGCATCATTTGGATCTCTGAATTTTTATAATATTATATTTCGGCTCCCTAAGCTACGACGGTCGTGTTTCCCCCTGATTATGTAATTAAAATGTTTATGAGGGTATAAATATACAAATAATAGGTTTTGTTTGCAAAAATAAAAAGATGTGTATTTAAATGGATAAACTATTATATTTCTTGTTGGTTTTTGAACATGATAAATAAATCATACAAAAATACGTTAAATGAATGAATGGTGAAAAAAAAGTCACCATCTCTTGTACTATTTTAATGGCTTCTAAAAAAGTATAAAATTAAAAAAAAATCTAAAATTTCCGACGGATTTTAATTAAATAAGAATATTAATTAAAATTCGTCGGAAATTCGTCAGAAAATGTAACTAATTAACACTAATTATTTATTACAATAAATTAGATCAATTTTGTGACGGATTACCGACAGATTTGTGACGGTACTAAATATATCAAATAATTAAAAGTCACCATCTCTTGAAGGGTCATATCTATATCTTTCCAAGAAAGCATGATTTATATATGGTAAGGTTGTGTTGGTGCATGGTTAATTGGTAGTGAAGTTAAGGTTGGAGTGGTATTTGTGTGTGTAGTGGGGCAGCTGGGATGGAGGAAGGTTAGTAGAAACTGGGTCCATTTATGGTTTAGATATTTATCTTGTTTGACAACGACGCTGGGTTCCAGGAAGGAAGCAAGAGAGACAGGTGGGTGTAGATGATTGGTTGGCAACRAGAGGAACTCTCAGCCACAAATATGAATCCAACTCCAAATACAAATTAAATGTGTGGTGCAGTGAAGAGGATATATATGTACACTTTATGAGTGACTCACCCCCTTTCTTTCAAGACCCCTACTTAATTATATAAAACTCCTTCTTTCTCACCACATATATATTATTAATACTACAAAAGTATCTCTACCAAAATATCAAACAAAAAGTTGCAGCATTAATTTATGAGACAGGTGTTTCATTGGCAAATATTCAATAGCAAAATCATGAGGTACACTTATCAACGTGTTTATTTTAATGTATCAATTTTGTAGAGTTTTAAAAAGATGATATGTGTTTTATATGTTAATGTTAATGATGTTAT
>NW_020200946.1:39562-42057 GCF_001531365.2 Cynara cardunculus var. scolymus
AATGTGTCAAACGATTCTCACCAAATTTTAATTTCTCACTAGGATTAGAGAGAGGGTCAAATAGAAACCGTAAATATTTTGAGAAGTTAGGAACCATTTTCAATCATTTAATCCATTTTGATCCAATTACTTTTGTTAAATAGCCTTTTTAATTAAAAAACGGTAAAATGGTAATCTTAAACCAATTCCAACTTGGAAACCTCCCAAATCAAATCCTTATATAGTTTCTTTTTCATCAAAACCCATAACTTACACAATCTTTTTCATTTTAGTGTGTTATTGTCCGTGTTTTATCTTTACAGTGTGTGTTTATGTGTGTAAAACCTATAACCCACCACATACATTTTCTTGTGCATTTATGTGTGTAAAACCTATGACCCACCACATATGTCTTTTAGTGTGTTTGTGTGTGTAAAACCCATAACACACCACATTTGTCTTTTGCTATGTGTTTGTGTGTATAAAACCCATAACATACTACATTTGTCTTTTGGTATATGTTTGTATAAAAACCCATGCTTCTTTTATATTATGTGAATCTTTAGTAGTGTTAAAACCCAAACCGAATAATTTCCTCGAATTCATAATATGAAACATCTCTTTCATTAGACTTTTAAGGAAACTTCTGCTCCTATTTCTATGAACGATATTCGGTATTTTACCACTATAACTTGTATAAGACGATATTGAACCATACTGTATACTTGTTTTTGGTTTTCAATTATCATATGTATAAGGGTGTATAACCTCCTAACACATGTGAATCGGGTCCTTGTGGGGCAATACTAGTGAGACTTGTGAAGAGGCGAGTGCTAATTAGAGGCTCATGAAGGATTTAGCCTTTTGGGTGGTCTTCCGTACTTTCGAGATTGTGACTATTATTGTGTTTTAACAACATCTGTCTCTAACCTACACTACAAGGGAAAGGAGTTTTAGAGAAGAAATTTTCAGAGAAGCTTTTAAAAGTGTATCTAAAGCTACATTATAGAGAAGGATTTAAATGACAAAAATGAGAAATGTAACTAAAGGTCGGATGACATTTAAAGAAGGGTTTATAGGCTAATTATACGGTATAAGAAATGTCGTTAAAGGTTTTAGAGAAGCTTTGAATAAAAATTGTCTCTAAAAGTTATATCAATTTTTAGAAACACTTTTTAAGCTTCTCTAAAGATTAAAAAAAATTTAAAATTTTTAAAATTAAATTAAAGTATTTAATTACCCTTTAAAAATGTATATTTATATTTGCATCAATATTCTAAAGCCCAAAGCCCAATGTATATATAAATTTTGATTTGGCCTAAAAGTATTACCGGTCCACTACAATCTCAATCGGCCTTCAATTTGTCCACCCTCGACTCTCGCTCTCGCCTCGCTCACGGAACTCACGAACAGAAACCGTTTCACGAATCGAAATTGCAATCGGCCTTGATTCAATCGGCTCTCGCTCTCACCCTCTACCTTTCTCGAGTCTCGACTATCGACCGCCGACGGCCGACCGGCTCTCGGCCTCTCGCTCTCGCTCTCGCTCTCGCATCTTGTGGCTTGTGAGGTTAGGGTTATTTACCTTACTTATTTCATTTCTTATGTTTCTAATTCTTGTTTGATTGCAAAACCTAAGTATGATGCTGTGAAATTGGTCCTTTGTGGTTTGTCATTTGTGTTTCTAGTATTGTTACTGTATCACTGATTCACTGTATGTCTGTATGAATAATGTTAATGTATCATGTATGCCTAAATCCTAATTGAAATCCATGCCTTTTGCTGCCAATCTACCATTTGTTAATTGAGGTCCAAATTTCTTTACCTAACATCTGTTAACAACTCCCTAGGACAGCTTAAACAACCTCTAAATGTGGCCCAAAACAGTCTCGAAACAACATCCAAATAGTCCCTATTGCTGCTGATTTTTTTAGACACAAATCGGCCTCTTTAGCTGCTAATTTTTAGCCACAAAACAACCCCTAGCTGCTGATTTTTAGCCCCAAAAAAAACCCCTTTAGCTGCTGATTTTTACCCCTAAAAGTCAGTCGAGTGGGTGTATTGGACCTGCTTGGACCTTAATCTGTTGCTGTATGCATTACTACTTAATACTCGTTGAATCTCTGCAATAGTTAATTTGTGTCCCTCTTATGTATATAATGTACTTATACCAACAATTGCAGCATCTATTATGTTATGGTTATTTTTTTTCCATTGTTCCATTTACCATGGGAGGTTCTAGCTTCACCACTATTTTTGGCTATTCTGTTTTAACTTTAGCACTTATGAGAACCAATTACTGAACCTTGTATTGGATGAAGGTCATGAAGCTGTAGAGTTCCTTTTCATGTCAAGTATAGACTTGTAATAACACAATTTGTGTGCATGTTTATGGTTCAAAACATTCAAGATTCCCAAGTCATATGGTGCTATAGCCAAAGTAGCCTACGAGTAGTGCCCTATCCCACAACTGCACTAGTTGGGGGCAGAGGAGTCAAATACCATTACAAAAAAAA
>NW_020200946.1:44667-49162 GCF_001531365.2 Cynara cardunculus var. scolymus
CTTTTTTGTAAACCTTCTCTGAAAGTATTTTTTAGAGACGTTTCTAAACCGTCACAAATACTTAAAAAACGTCACTAATAAATACTTTTAGAGAAGCTTTTTGAAAAAAGTTGACTCACCTTTAGAAAAGTTTTGAAAGTGTATCTAAATCCCCTAAAAAAGCGTCTCTAAAAGCTAACAAAAGCACACCCTTCGAAAACTCTCCCTAAAACCTTTACCTACCGTTATATAGAGAAACATTGTGACGGAATTGAAAAGCTTCTCTAAACCCTTTAGAGAAGCTTTTAATACTTTTAAGCTCAAAACAAAACCTTCTCTAAAATCCTTTTATCTTGTAGTGCTAGACTTTGTGTAAGGTTTGATTTGTTAAATTGTTGATGTTAAATCTTAATTTTCCTTAATAGTTAATCAAGTGTTGTTATTTGGAAAGAAATTTATACACTAATTGACGTGTTATAAAGATTTTAAATTAGTCGTTCCTTCTCAAAATTTTAAGGTGTTACATTTTGCATTTATAATCAAATAAATACATTCTTATATGATTGTAGTAAATATCATTTTATGGTGAGTAAATTAAACTCTTGGGGCCTATCGTTGCCATCTAATGTGAAGTTTAGTCCTTAAACTTGATTAAGTATTTTTTTTGGTACCGCTAGTTGCCACTTTCATACACTTTTGGTGCCGCTAGTTGCACTTTAATTAATATTTTCCTAAAATCAATAAGTCCATGACCCATTTCTTTTCTAACACGTGTTTCATCATTTATTTAAGAAGTTGGATCGTTGAAAGAACAATATAATCAAAGCAACAGTTAGAAACAAAGCAAGAATAGAGAGATCTATCATTGAGTCTTATCTAGTAAATGAACTCTCAACCTATTGTTCCTTGTATTTTGATCCACAGATAGAAACTCGACATAATCGTGAGTCGAGAAACTTAACTTTTCCTGGATATTCCTAGTAATTCGGAGACTGATGATTAACTAAGCATCTTCAAGGTTCCATATCGTAGATTCTTCGACAAGGATGGGAAACATGTATGTGCTTAATTTCATACGTTATTGTATACCAATATGTAAGTATACCAATATAAAAATCACGTATGTGCTTAATTTCATACGTTATTGTATAGATCATGCGACTCAAGTGACAATTGAAATTCCTAGCACGTGGACCAGGCCGATATGCTTCGTCATATAAGGGATATCTCGTCAATGGTTACAACTTCTATATGGTAACCCGTGCTTCTTAATGGTTCCCACATAATAGCGGTGTATGTATGAGGGGAGCTTGTTATGACGACTCCGAGTCTGACTATTACATATTGCCAGATGATGAAATAGAGGTGGAATATTACGGTGTAGGGTGTTAAATTGTGGTGTTTTTCAAGTGTACTTGGTTTGATAGTCTAGAGTGGGTTACAGTCGACCCTAAACATAGGTTGGTTGATATAAAATGCAAGTCCAGAATAAGAACCGATGACCTGTTCGTCCTAACATCACATCAAAACAAGTGTACTATACATCATATACTTCAAGCAGAAAGGATTTAAAGGATTGGTGGGTCGTTGCAAGATGAAGCCTCATGGAATATATGAAGTGTGTTAAAGATGTTGAGGATGATAATAGCATAGATAGAGAATAATACTTTCAAATTAACAATCAGGTAACTCATATAATGTCTATAGGATTATATGAGGACCCTAATCGCATGTGTCTTGTCACAAGAGAGGTCACCGTAGTCGCAACTCATGATTGTCACGTTGTATCCAATAATCAAGCTGACAACGACGAAGAAGAATATGAAGACACAAATGATAATTTAGATAACATAAATGAACTTATTTTATCTGATCATTCATTTGATGACTAGCTTATCTTAATTATGCAGGGAATATTTCGCAATTATTATTTCTTTTTAGTAGATAAAACATGATTTTATTTATTTTCATGCGATGAGACGCGATAATATGGATAGATGATTTACCAAGGGCAACATCAACTTTCTTGGGTGTGGTGACCCCCACACTGAAGTTGTTGGTAGCCATGCTAAAGGACTGCAAGAGATCCAGCAGGGGGATGGGGCGAGGTTTATGGCCCCAACGCCTGGATCGAGGTCGAGGACTAGAATCCCCAATGGTTCGACGTAGACGCCTCATCATAGAGTTAGCAGTCGTCCGTCCTAGTGGCAGGCAATGGGTAAGTAGATATAGTATAAAGTTTATAATACATATTAAAGTGATTAATAATGTCTTTTGTGTTGTATATTTTATAATTGTGGGTTTCTAGATGCACCTGCTATTCGGGAGGTCATTCGACCTTTAGGTCTATGTTTAGTGGTCTGTGGACAAGTCAGGATCCTCGATATGGTATGACTGATGATCCCAGTGCCAATAGCAGTAGTGGGAGCGCGTACGATAATCGCTTGCTGGAGGTATCTTCCATATTGCCAACACATTGCTTATTTTTTGTCAAATTTGAATAATTACAAGTAGATTTGTCAAAAGAGAAGCTGACGAAATATGAGGAGGATTGCAAGGTGTTTTAGAGTCGGCTGGAGTCTGAACAAAAATAGAGGGCTTAGTTGGAGGCATGACAAAAAAAGGACACTGACTAGCTAGCTTGGCATATTGCATTATCCGAGCAACTTTCTACATTCATGAAAGCAGTTATAGTTTGGAAACCCTCCTCTCCCCCTCCCCCCGGTACTAGATATGATTACGAATCACTTGTAATAAATATTACTTTTGAATTGTAAAAACAGATCATGTACTTGACGGCTTTACTTATACAGAAAATACTGTATTTTCAATTATTTTTAAAAAAATGTTCTGAATTATCTGTCGCTAAAAATAAAGAGGTTCATTATTGATCCGTCGTTAATACTGTCGTTGGTGATCCATCAGTAACTTGGGCCATCGGTGAATTGGGCCCAATCGGTTATTCGTTAGTAAAAGTCGTCGGTGAACCGTTGGTGTTGGTTTTATCCACCATGTTATTGTTTTGTCTAGCAGACTTTTTAATCGACAGATCATCGACGAATCTGATTTTTATCGACAAAATTTTTCATCAATAAAAAAACTTTTGTTTTATAGTGATATCATGTTTATATCTTAAGATGATATTATTTTATACGAAGACCAACCATAAAGCTAGGTAGGGGTCGGGGTAGAGGTAGGGCTACTAAACGAAGAAAAACCGGATGGAAAATTGTGGTACAAAAATGGGCAACAAAATGTTTTGTTATTTTTTTTAATATAATATCTTTTCTCTAACTTTACAATAAAATATCCAAAATGTGGTATGATTAAAAAAGGAAAATAGGAAAGGAGTGGGTGGTTAGCTACGTACTAAAAATAGAAAAGTTATTGAAAATGAATGACGTTGACGGGACGTATGGGCAAATATATAGGAAAGTAATGGTAACTGGGTGCCACAATTTCCAACCACAAACAAATATCTCTCCCCCCTCCTTCTAGACCCGTCCAATTGAAAAATCAGATATATGAGTAGGGTTATAAACGAATCGAATATTCAGCAAACCGTTCGACGGTAAGTTCGTTTATTTAATAAATGAACGGACATAAACAGAATAAATTTGTTCGTTTAGTTAAACGAACGAACATGAACAAGAGTCTCGTTCGCTCATTTATGTTCGTGAACGTTCGTTCATTTACCATTCGTTTACGTTCGTTTATGTTCGTTTATATATTAAATTTAATATATAATATTTTGTTTATTTACTTTGAATTTAAATAATATTTATTTATGTTCGTTTAGTCCGTTCGTTTATGTTAATTTCGCTCGTTCGTTTATGTTCGTTCGTTTAACATGTTAACGAACAGACATAAACTAACACGAACACACGTGATTTCTAAACGAACACGAATACAAAGATTTCCGTTCGTAACTGTTCGTGTTTGTGCATTTGTTCGGTTAAGTTAAACGAACGAACATGAACAACCCTCTATTTGTGTTCGTTCGGTTCGTTTACAACCCTATATATGAGTTCTCATGATATCGAAGATTTCTTGTAAATTGGGACTCGAGATGGGGAAGGGGATCTTTTAAAAGTTAAAAACCGGGAATGGAGATTTATTTATATATAATAAGATTTAGAAAGAGTATTTTAACCTTTTTACTTATATACATTTTTTCTAAATTGTTTTACTAAAATGTCTTAATAAATAAAAATTTGAAAGCATGTTGCTATAATAATAAAAAATAAAAATACAATATTATAACATGATAATTTGTGAAAAAAAAAGTTGTTATTTAATGCATTTAGCTCTATTATTTAATATCACGAAGCACTACTCAAAGTTTAACAAGATGTACCTTTCATACCAATAAAAGATTATTTTTGTTTTCTTAGAGAGTTAGTGTTCTCATTTGAACCTATATATATATATATATATATATATATATATATATATATATATAACAACGAACATGACGACGATTAACATCAAGTGGAGAATAAAGATATTTAGCAAA
>NW_020200946.1:50007-72105 GCF_001531365.2 Cynara cardunculus var. scolymus
TATTCATAGTTATTTATATCGAAAAAAATATTATTACTTTATTTACATGTAAAATTTTACATAATATTTGTCGAGTTTATATTTGTATTCTTTTAGCTATACATAGGTTATCAAAAAAAATTACAATCAAAGAATGATGTTAAAAAATTTAATAGGAGAAAATTACTGGAATTATTTTTGTAGCAAAATAATGGATTAGGCGGAGAATATGAATGATGTTAATAGATATTTGGTTAACGAATTTACCAATATAAAGACTTCCTCATTTGATGTTGTACTTTGATGAAAAGAAAATGCTAAAAGTTATATCATTTCACTGCAACAACATTGAGTTTATAGTACGCCTGAATGTCTAAATCTCCTAATATGATATTTTATAGGACTTAAACTTATAGGACGAAACAAAAAAAAAATCCATATCTAGAAGTGTTGCAATATATTTTAAGCAAATAGATTTGTTTATCCATATATTTTGAGGACACCGTTTGTCACTGTCTTTGGTCCTGATACCACATAGAGATATGGTTTAAAACTATAATATAGTGCAATGGTGGAAGTCCGAGAGAAATACCCTAAAAATAGATGGTGTAACTCGTTATGGCTGACTGCTTGCTGTAGCATCTATACAGCATTGTTCGCTGGAATTTGTGTTTATGTCTAATCAAAAGTCTTACACTCATGTTACGTTTATTTATTATGTTATTTGCAATTGTTAACTCAAATCTAATCAAAGACTTCGAATTCGCCATCCGAAGTTAGTCTTTTAACTTGAGATCTTTCAACTTAAGATACCTATACGATACTTGGTACTTACCATTTTATTACTTGAAGGCGATAATGTTGGCATGTTTATACGTGCATCTGTCACCACTTAGTGTTGTAGAGATACAATATCTAGATCCCATCAGCCCCTAAACTTCCAATTTTACCAGAAACTCAATAATACTAGATATTACAGAGTCCAACCTCTTTTAGGATATGGACATGGTGGGATTTACTAGGGTGAGTTCTGCCACGGGTTCGACCAAAAAGCGCGAGCTGAAAATCTGGATCCTTCCTGCGTCCTGGGTACCCTCGTCTACCATGGCCATGGTAGTCTCGACCTCTCTCCTTGCCTCGGATGGAACAAAAATTCTGTTGTGCAAAAACCAAGTAGTCGAGGGTTTTGTTGCACGGTCCAGAAGTTGGTGGATGTTCGGCCTGTAGTGCGGCAGCCAGCGCAGTCGACGAGGTGGTCAGAGTGGGTAACAACTTCGACTGCCGGGACTCCTCCATGCTTTAGGCATGACAAAAGGGCAGGAGAGGGTTAGATTCTTGTATGATAGCGGCGACCGTAGTATGCATCCAACAAGCTTGCTACCAGTTGGAGAACGAGGCTTTGGTTGGAGACTTGTGTGCCTACATTTGTGAATTGATCAGAAAGAACCTCGAGTTTTTCACAGTAAGCAAAGACAAAGGGAAAATTAGTTTGTTGAAGATGTGTTAACTGAGTATCCAACAACACAACATGAGAATGCTTATTATCCTAAAACAGGTTTGAAGATGATCCCAAGCTTTTTACGGCAGTTGAGTCTCGTTCGAGAATTTTTGGAGGAGATCTTGGGAGACCATGCCATAAATCCATTGTCGAAAGATTGCAGCTAAACGTGTCAATAATGCAGGATCGACAAAAGTATCTTTAGGAGGAATGATGTGGCTAAGAACTTGACAGGCAGTGGCGTGTATCTTGAACAATTATGCCGATGATGCATGTTGACCCTTTTCAATCTTTAGAGTAATAGGAAAAAATCGTTGGATCTTTGATACAACAAGAGTCGAGTGAAACGAGGAGGAAGAAGATGGTGGTGTCATGGCAGCCGGTGGTGTCTCACCCGTCATTGCGGCTGTTCTATTAGGATGGCAGAGATTAGGTGTAGCTAGATCTGAGTTATCTGATACCATACTAATTGGTATTTATATGAGTCTCTGTAATGTATTTCATACGTCTAATATAATAATGCCATCCCAAGTGCTTCTCTAGGAAATAAGATAATTACCATAAAATACGTATGTAAAGAAAATAAGATAAAAAAATCTATTATAATTAAAATATTTAGATTTGTAAAAATGATTGTTACCATTTAATTTTAATTAAACGAAATGTAATCGGTAAGCAAACTCTTTTGTTTTATACCTAATTTAAACCCTAATCTATTTATAGTCCCATATCTTCTATTAATTATGAACATATCACTTCAAGGGTTGGGTTTCAATAAGAAAAAAAGTTAAAAATGAGAAACATAAGAAATGATCTTCTATCATTGGATGCACGTTAGGATGAGATGCACAGATCAATCCCCATAGCTAGCATGATTCATGAGTGAGTTTGAGATTAAAAGTCAAAATTTTTTCTTACACTTCTTATCTTAACTCTACTTTTCACACAATTATTCGCGATCACTTCAATCTATAAATTGGTTTTTGTTCTCCATTCTTCAAGTTCTATTTTGAACTTATCCGGAGAAAGAGATGAGAACCATTAAAAACATTAGAATCATATGAGAACCAAACCAATCTTAATTAATCTATAGTTTTATACAATTTTTTTTTCATCTAAGATTAAGATTAAATGTATTCTTTTACATATATTAGTTTTGTAATGCACTTATTTTAAATTGGGAAGCTCTTATTGCTTGTATCTTTTGTTTTTACGATATAAAACAATAATTTATAATATGAAATAACACATAATTTACGCAACAATTTAATTGATTGCGTGTGTATATATATATATATATATATATATATATATATATATATAATGTAAAATTAGAATCGACATGGTTGGAGGAAAGTAAGAAAAAGAATTGATTGCTGTAGTTTTGGTTGGTGAGCTGGGTTGCCACAAGAGGCAAGCGTCAGCCACAACATAACTCCAAAAGAAATGAGTGGTAAAGAAGGGGCTACACTTTGTGACTCACCATCCCAAGTGGCAACTGCCCTACTTAACCAAAACCAATCCTTCTCACCAAACACATACAAATATCAGCAGAAAAAGGATTGAAAATAACAAGCAAAAAGTTGCTGCATTTACCTCAAATTGTACTTCCATCACCAAATATTCAACCGCAAAATCAGGTACGTATACTCGATCATCAACTTCTACTTATTTATTTATCTATCACTTCTGTAGAATTTTTATTTCAAAAAAGATGGTATGTATTTTTTTTTAAATTGTAAGCATCTATGTGTATGAGTTTATATAATAAAACCATGTTTCTATTTTGTTATATGATAATCTCATTATATGCATACGACAATGAACTATATTTTATATATGCTACTATCTATAAAAACTTGTGGACTTTTTTTTTTTTTTTTTTGTACCGCAAAAAAACTTGTGGACTTAACACTAGTAGCTCAACATAATCGATATTATGGTATAATACTGTAAAAAGAAATGTCATATAATTTATAAAGGGTTAGGTGTATGATAACATGGGAGCATTACCCTATGCTAGTTTAATTTTTTTGGCAAATGTATCAAGTTTTATTAAATTTGAAGTTTGGCATAATCTTTATGGACTTAGATTATGTATACGTACACATGTGTAAATTTGGGTGTGCAAACATATACTTACTGCAATTTTAATAATTTAGTCACGTTATTTAAGGTATAAGCCTAATCTAAAAGAATCTATTGAAGTCAAATTAGGCTATAGGTTCGGGGTTACAAATGGTATAAAGAGGAAGGAGTAATAAGTCCTAATTTGCAATAGGTTAATGTTTATTACATCATAATTTAATACAATGTTTATGGTCCCTATTTGTGTGTAGTTGAAGAATCATGAGTTACAAGAACTATTTCTATATCTAGCCATTTTCTTTTAACATCCCATCTTCAAAAGGATTTCCAAAAGGCATTGCACAACGATTTGAAGAAGCATAACCTAAAACTTGGATATGATTGCAATAGTTGATTCAGTATGATCATCTTGAATAAAGTTATACTTCCTTTACTATTTTGTGTTAGTTATAATCGAATTAGGGATGTACAGAAAGTTATCAGATCCAATTAGAATCGACCGTTCATAATCAAATATCCAATTGTATTTAGATCAGAACTGATCCAAAATTTGAACATCCAGATTGGGTTGGTTCATTCTTGGATGGCTGTCCAACATCAAATAAAACCACACCGATGCAATCGAGTGACCATCCGACTATCATCCAATGAATAACGTCTTATGATGTTTTTAGTTGATATTTATATGTATTTTTTTTAATAACTTAAGAAAATATATGAATAATCGGTTGAAGTGGTGGATAAATTGGTTAAAAATTGGATCAAAATATTGAACGAATCCAATCATGTCTGATGAATAACCAATATTAACAACCAATAGATGGAACCAAACCGATCCAATTATCCATTGGATTGAATGATCAGATGTCCAATGCTAGTCAGATTGGATTGGATGACAAAATCCAATATCTAATGGATGATTGGACCGAATCTACCTAAATATATTGGATGTCAATCGATCAACAAACCTAAATCGAATATGGAGGACTCAAATCTGGGGTTTAATTTTCAACAAGTGGTATCGAAGTATTTTCATATTGGTTATAAGGAAATAATTAATGTATTATCATATTTATTTTGTTTATGTTCATTTATATTTTTTAGTACATAAAGTACCCAGGGATTAATTACATATTCATCTAAACAATGTTTTATGAGTCTATGTTGGTATATATAATCAATATAGTTTTTGATTCATATATAACAAAGGTTTCATTCTTATAGGAGTATCTAGTATTTGGAATTAGTTGATTAAAGCAAGATGTTACCCGATGCAGATAATTATTGGGTCAAACTAGACAAATTTAGTCTTGATTATGCCCTACGAATGAGATAGAGTCTACAACGATGAAAGATACTCCTTGTAAGGACACCATGATTCTTCAACTACACACAATGGCCTAAGTGGTCTTATACTAATTTAACTATGGGGTTACCAATGTATAGAGGCCAATGGCTTGAAATTAACTTGTGATGAGTTTATTATGGTACTTTGGTTAATTATGGTCCTGTATGTAGTTAGAAAGTTATGAGTTACAAGAATTCTCTCTATATTTTTAAGGACCCTTTTCTTTTGATACCTCATCAACTAGAGAAGTTTCCAGTTAGAAGAATAATGACCTAAAACGGGGATTGGAATGGTTGATTTATCACCATGGATGCAGATATGTTTTCACTTTATTTTCTTCTTTATAATTGATCCAATATGAAGGATTAAATGTAAAAATAGTATCTAAAATAAGCAACATAACCCTTTGCCATTGCAAGATTTGTGGCACTGAAGTCTGTGACATATATAGTTTGCCTAATGTTTGTAAGATATTGTTATCTAAATTTCTAGAATGCAGGACTACACCACTGATCTATGTATAACTACCTTTGTGTCAGTAATGCAAAGAAGATAATCACTGCTATATTACATCCTATAAAATGTATCTAGAAAATAAGTATTCCAAATACTATAGCGGATGCATTTTTTCGGGTTAACAAATGATTCCAAGATTTATAAAAAGCAATTCATACTAAACCCGTAGTGTGTTTGTGTATATAATTCTATTGTCGTCTGTTCTTGTAGTATAACTCTAACCTCAGATGTTCATATAAAAGACCAAAGTGCTAATAAGGAGGTAATTGGTGGTTGAGATCATTCTTGGTTGATAAAAACTAGATAAATTATGAATTTTCTTCCCGGGTTATAAATCATAAGCCGACTAGCTTTTTCAGGGAAAAAAATATCATATGTGCGATAACATTTTATCAGATTGTTGTATATCAACCAAGTAAGATGGAATGAAACTAAAACATATTGAATGAACACCCTCTAATTATTATATCCTAAACCCAAATTAGACTTCTTTTACATGAATATAAAAATAAATACTAGCATACCATTTACATTTGTAATCGACTTATTATACGGAATGCAACGTAGTTGTCTTACATTTGTCATTCTAACCAGATTCTATTGACTCGTGAATAACATTTAACAAAAGCTTATGACTATGACCTATAGTGAGGCTCTATGCCAATACTAAAACAAGGGTCTTAGGAATAATAATATGAAAGTGTGATGCTATGTAATATGCATCATGAACATGTTTTTATATGAATATAGATCTGACGGGTGATCCCAGAGAGTCCTGGTCACGTGCAACCCATGTGACCTTACAGGGAAGGGATATCCACATATGATGGAAATGGAACCACAAAGGCAATTAATGTCGATGATGATGTTAAGCGTTGAAGTTAACATATATATATATATATATATATATATATATATATATATATATATATATATATATATANTATATATAGGGTCAAGATCAAATGTTAACCAAAGTTTTTGTGTTAACTTTGTTAACCGATCTTGGTCATTCAATCTTTCAATAAACGGTTGTGATTAATCATTATAAATACTTATTTTTTTWAAATTTAAAATTTCATAAACATAAGTGAACAAAGTTGAAAAGGGTATTTAGGTATAAAAAAAATTATGTAACTCCCATATCATTAACTGGGAGTTACAAAATCAAAAAAATTTATGATTTTTGTTAATTTATTTTTGTTAACGTAAAAAACATATGAACACAACTATATATATATATGAACCATTGTATCATATACAATTTTTTTTGACAAATATATGAACTTGGACTGTATAGCATTTATGAACACAATATGAACATAATAAGAATAACTGCTATATGAAAGAAAATAAATAAAAAACAGGTATAAACATAATATGAACAGCTTTTGAACAATAGTTAATTAATTATAAACGCATTCAGGAGCGATCATTTGTCAATTGGAGTTTTATACATGCATTGCATCCACACCGGTTAAGGTCCACCCTTTGTTCATATATGTTTCTGGTCTTATGTGGTTGTTCAACCCTTGTTCATATCGTGTTCCCCCCTTGTTCATATCGTATAAAATATATGAACACATAACCCCGACGCTATGAACATCAGGTGCAAACACTTACACAAATATAAAGATTTGGTATCAAGCTTAAAAAATAACACTTGTGTTCATATGATATAAGTAACATGAACACAATGGTTCATGATTCATAAAATTCGATAATATGACAATATGAAAATGAGTCGTGCATGTACTTCCATTTGAACATGTGAATTAGGTATGTATTAATAGTTAAAAAAAAGTTATCAATGCAATATGAACTACAAAAAACACAACACATCATAATAAACATAATTTCGATTAAAACGAGTCTAATAAAATATTAATTCATTACCAAGACATTCACTTTGGTTAATTTCTTCACTTCCCGAACTCGAAATCCGATTGTCACCATAAACCATTTTAATTTTCTCAATGTTTTCGATTTTTTTTCTAATTCGTTTATCCATAATAGCTTGAACGATACCGAAGATTTTACTACCGTGTTTCCTCCACGAATCAAAAACTCATTAAACAATAAAAATGGAAGATCAAAATTAGAAAATAAATAAAAATATCAATATTATAAATGTATATTTTTAGGGATTTAATGATTTTGTAACTCTTCTTTAATGGTATGGGAGTTACATAGGAAATGAAATTACTCAATTACCCTTGGCATTAAATTGTGAACAAGATAAAAACCTAATAGAAGAATGGATTGTGATTGGTTGACATGGTTTGCAAAGTTAATACAAAAACTTTGGTTAACATTTGATCTTTTCCCTTTATATATATATATACACACACGAGACAAAAGGTTTGCCAAAAGTATAATTTGTCGAATAAGCATAGAATTCACACCATAAACGTATTCCTTATACTAGGAAGCAACAACGATACATAGAGATTTTTGTACATGTTTATACTATCCCTATATAAGTGTCAAATTAAGTCTCATTTGACACTTAAGGCATCGGTTAGAGGCACCCTTTAGATAAGGCACTGATTCAAATAATAATAATTAAAGACGGTGATCGTTCTTTTATTACTTTGGATGATTTATTTTACTTGTAAAAAACAAATTTGAAAAAGTAACAACTTTTTTTTTCTAACGGTACATAGTTCATTTGTATATCAACACACTCTCATAATCATTAAACATCAATTGGTTATGTTCAATGTTGTATCTAGTTTTTGTTTTCGAAAATGAGTTTTCCTTTCAAGATTTATTGGTTCTAATTTTGATCAAGTTCAAAATCAAACCCATACATGAACCGTTCTCCTTTTATAAGCTTGAAACAATGTCGTTTTAAGTTTGTATTTTTTAAATTAAAACCGATCCAAGTATATATTCGGTTTATGGTTTGGTTATAAACTGAACGGAATCGTTCAATTCGGCATCTTAATTTGATGGTCTCACATCTTTTATGTATATCATTTCTTTGTATTTATCTAGTATATATAGCTTGTAATCTTTCTTCTATTTTATAGTTGAGGTTTCATTCTTCTTATTGAGACCCTTGTACCTAATATATATATATATATATATATATATATATATATTCTAATGCAAAGGATCGATCTTGATTAATAAAGACCCTTCTCCACCTTCTTTTCTTCTGAGTTTCAGTCTACAAAGTTCTTCCTGGGTTAACCTTACACACCGTTTTTTTTGGACGAGGCTATGTTATCGATGAAGATGACGTCATTGACATTCGATACAAAAGAGATATGGTCGGTGATTTTAGCAGGCGCCGGTAAAAGCGGGTTTTTAAAGTTTAGTGTGTGTTATGTCAAATTAACCTGGGTTCCAATTAATTCCAGTGACGTTTAAATTTGGTGTGTTATATTATGTCTCACTTTTTTCGATCCATAATATGATATCGAGCTACTAATTGCTTCAAATGGATCCAGTCGCTAGTTTGATCTGGGAATCATGGAATTATGATCCAGATAAGGTGAAGGAATCCAAATCCAAATCCAACCCCTTATCCGTTAATGAAGAAAAATACAAAGTGGATGAAGCCCTGGCTCCACCACTTGGCCGGAACACCAAACAACCATGACGGATGCACTGGTTGCCGCTCAGAATTCACTTACAAAGACATTTTAAAAATTCAAATGCAGTGCAGATTCATCCCTACATGGACAAAAAGGTTAAAGCCATGAGGTAATTATTAATAAAACAATAAATCAATATTAATTAAAATTACTGAAAACTCCATAAAGACCCGTCATCACCACATTCCACGTCATCAGTAAAGTTATCCGTCTTAGGTGGCGACACCATTAGTCCCTCCGCCATGCTGGCAAAAAATTCTGGCATTTCAAACACATCCTCTTCATCAATGTAAAATGAACTTTCCGACGAATACTTCCATTCCTCAATCTCTCCCACATCCTGTCTCGGTCGGAAGGCCTCTGCTGCCTCTGCTGCCGCCTTTTGAATATCCTTTATATGGTTAGACTCCGGGACGGGAAGCCGTGACAGTGAGTCAGCAAAATTTAAACATGCAGAACGCCCCCTCATGGCCAAAACCGCCACATCATGTGCCCTGGCTGCCATTTCAGCAGTGGGATGCGTCCCTAACCACACCCTGGTCTTGGTGTTTGGCTCTCTGACCTCACAAACCCACTTACCGGAATTCCTCCGCCTGACTCCCCGGTAAACTGGGTGTCTGGTCTCCTTGAACTTCTTCCTTCCAGCTCTCTTTTTTGGGTTATTTTCAGCCAGCATCACTTCCTCATCCCCGTAACCATTGCTACTTCTGCAATCAGAAGGTGAAGCAGGATCTTCCAGTGAATTCATGATTTATAGTTTTGTATAGTAGTCTTCCCAAGTGATGAGTGAAGTTAAGGGTTTGAGTATGCAGTTTGGTCGTGCATATATATATATATAGTATTCATTTGGAGTAAAGAAGCCAACTGGATCCGGTGGTGGAGAAAGGAAAGAGGTGTGTTTTATTTGCCACGCGGTTGATGCCCATATGACGTGGATCATCCAACAAAACTTACATGTTACGATATTTTTTAAACTACACAACTCGTCCCTTTACTTGTCATCTATATGCATTTTAGTTCGTTAACATTTGTAACACAGATAATGATAGTTATTTAACTATAAAATTAACAAATATCTATTAATTAAATAACGTAATATGAAAATAACATATCACTTAACAATCTTCATTCCATAGCTTGTAGTTCCAACTTCCAACTTATATATAAAGAAGAACTGAACAAACATACATAATAAATGTTGTTTGTTGTGTTGGAATTATAATCCTTGTTTGGTTGTATTGCTCAAAGTTCTGTTAGTGTGCAATTAGTTACATATTTTAAAAGAAGTGTAAAAAACAAAAGGTAAGGTACTAAATGTGTTAATAGGTGTATAGTCTAGGGGCCATACGTAAAATCTACGATGTTGACAACAAGAAACAAAGAGAGCTAGTTCGCTAGTAGTGGGTGTGAACATTTATGAAAAAGAAAATATATAATTGATTAAAATTTTTCATAAAGAATATATTAATTAATTAGATAATAGTAAAAATAAAAGTATAATTAATTGAAGAGAGAGATGTAAAAAGTAATAATTAATCAGAAATTAATTAATTAATAAGGGGTTGATTTTTGAAGCAAAAGTGATGGAGATTGAGGAGACTCTGAGCCATACAATTTAAAGGATGTGAGTTGCAGCCAATCAAATCCAAGGGTTTTTTAGATCATCACCTGTCACCATAACACTTTTTTTACTCTAAATAGCCAAATTTGAACAACCTCAAATCCTACCCAAAAAAAAGAAATAAATATTATAGAACAATTAATAAATAACAATATTCCTACAAAACAACCACAAATAGTAATGATGATATTAGTAAATAACAATACAGATTAAAAAAAGTTGAAAATTCCTTCGCTGATCCAATGTTAAAAAGGGTCTTTCGTCGCCGATCCGTTACATCGTCTGTCGGTCAAAAGCTCGTAGATAATGCTATCAACGACAAAAATCAGCGAAAGAATCTTTCAATGACGGATCAGCAAGAGAAACTTTCAGCGACTGAACAACGAGGGATTTTTCAGCGTCGAAAACTTTCAGCGACAAATTTTCTCTCACTGATCCGTCGCTAATTTTTATTGGATAAAATTGGAGGTCTTTTGAACGTATTAAAAAGCCTACTTGTAATGGTTTGACTACTTGAAAGTCAGACCGTATGTTTAAAGGGTTTTGGATGACTTTAAAAATGTCAATGAGTTTAAAACACAAACCTATGTTTTTTAAAATTTCAACGGTATAACGACAATTAAATGAATATTTTCAAACAATTAAGCCCAATGTTTGCCTAATAATTGGCAACCGAACTAATTAATAACACAAGTTATGAATTAAATAACAAACTATTGCATCATATACGAATAAGATAACATAACTTAATAAACATAATATATGGACCATTTGGTCTTAAATTTCAAATCCAAATCCAAATCAAAGCTTGATTATAATTAACAAAATCCTTTTAACATTATGTAATAAACATAATTATTTCAAGACCATTTGGTCTTAGATTACAAATCTCAAATCAAACTTGATTCTAGTTAACAAAATAGTTTGATTTTACCTTTAAAATCTCAAATCCTAACTAACCTTTAAAATTCTAAATCTCAAATACAACTTCTAAAACACACCCTTTTATCATTTGTTTAACCCAAATGTATATAGAAAATTTAACAAACTTATATAGAGTAATATTTCACATTTCATCAAAATAATCCTAATGTTTGTCCAACAATTATTAATGCAAACTAACAATGATTTAAAACTAAAATTTATAAAACTAACAGCTCAAAATAACTTTTGAGATTTGCAAAAAAAAAAAAAAAAAAAACTTGCAAATTAATCATAATGTTTGCCTAACAATTGGCAACCCAAACTAACAATGATTTAAAACTAACATTTNAAAAAAAAAAAAAACTTGCAAATTAATCATAATGTTTGCCTAACAATTGGCAACCCAAACTAACAATGATTTAAAACTAACATTTATAAAATTAACAACTCAAAATAACCATTGAGATTTGGAGAAAAAAAAAAAGACTTGCAAATTAACCTTAATGTTTACCAACAATTGGCAACCCAAACTAATAATGATTTAAAACTAACATTTATAAAACTAACAACTCGAAATAACCATAGAGATTTGGAAGAAAAAAAAGACTTACAAATTAACACTAATGTTTGCCCAACAATTGGCAACCCAAACTAACAATGATTTAAAACTAACATTTATATACTAATATTTATAAAACTAACAACTCAAAATAACCCTTGAGATTTGNATTTATAAAACTAACAACTCAAAATAACCCTTGAGATTTGCAAAAAAAAAAAAAAACAATTTACAAATTTTAGGGTCAGAGGTTGGAGATGAAATATGTCGTCAGCGAGGTGGGAGGAGGTGGTAACAGTCGCTGGCTAGATGCGAGTGGTGGTGACGGTTGGTGGTCTCGAAGTTGTTGTCGGTGGGAGTGGTGGTGACGGTCGGTAGTAACAGACGAGCGATGGTCTCGAATCTGGTGGTGGTCTCGCTGATCAGCAAGAGAACTGTTTTTTTTTTGTCATTCCCTCACTGATCCCTCGCTGATCAGTGATGGAACTGGCTTTTGGCCAATTCTCTCGTAGATCAGCGAGATAACTTCTTTTTAATTCCACTAGCGAGAGAACTGATTTTTGGTCATTCCCTCGGTGATCAGCAAGGGATTTTTTCCATCGCTAATTTCCGTCGCTAATACTTTGTTTTCTAGTAGTGATAATATTGTAGGTTTAAATTGAAACTTTGGTTATGTGAATCAAACTGGGTTTCACTGGTTTGACTAGGTTGACCAAAGTTTGATTAGAGTTGACTAGTTTAACCAAAGTTAACTAATTTGACTTTTTGAAGTATTCCGACCGAAATGACTATATTGTCGGTTTTAGTTTTCAAATGTGTATTTGGAGATAAGTTATAGGAGGCTTAAATCCACTGTTTCGTTTCAGGTCATGATATGATTGATTATAGATAACTTTTGGTAAGTTGGACCAATAATGGGTTTATATTGTGTAGCTCATTAACCAGGAGTGAGTGATTTGCCAAATTATGCATTTTCTTTGGGATGCATGCCTATGTTTAATAATACATGTTTCATTCCAATATGATAGCGAGTAAGTAGCAACATGAGTCACATGTATTATGTTATTTTTCATATATATGATCTAATGTTGATGACAAGCATGTTATGGTCTTAAAGTATTTACTTCAAATAGAATGGTTATGAGGATTCAAGGAGCATGTTTAAATAAATATGATTATTAGAGTATATATGGTTTCAGTATCGAGACATCAAGATTTTAGCAAGCATGTGTTAGTTATGAGGATTAATTAGAACGGTAAGGATCAATAGCTTCCGCACGGACCACGTGGCAATATAGACCATATTATACGAACAAGTTATGAGATATGATCTCAAATTCTATTTTTGGAAATTCATATACTAAACTAGGAGCATATTTATTTATGATGTATATATGTTAATGAAGAAGAGATATGTTAAGCATATGTTTATTTGTTGCATGAAACGATATTTGGTGAACTTTTTAACTAATTAGGTGCATGCATCTATGGGATAAGAACTTTGGGACGAGCCAAAAGTAAGGGAGACGCCTAAGCTAGCTAGACCTCATATATATCAGCCTTTATAATTCATTTATAAAAATCTTTATTCCGTATGGGATGTAATGGAACTTCTTAGGGCTTTTTTGGTTTATGTTTTCTTTGTGAAAGACTATTGCAATGAGATTGTTTCCAGTTTTGGAGTGAGTTTTGTTATGGTGATTGATTTTATTGAATCGTTGAGATTTATTAATAAGGAAGACATAACATCACGTGATTAAAAAGAGGACGTTATATCATCTTCAAAAAAAGAAAAGGAACAGGAAAATATCGTCATCGATAACTCCTAATTTAACATGAAGAATGCAAAATTAAAATTAAACAATGAAGTGTTAGCATTCATGAAGACATCCTGTACAAAAAAGCAACATGTTCCACATCAAGCAAGTGAGCAACCATCAAGAGAGGGGAAGGTCTCAAACCTTGGTGCCATGATGAGTTTGCATGTGTGGTGCTGATTGGATTGAGCTTGGCTTCAAAGGTCAAAAGTATCAGGAAGTCCCAGTTTCAAATCCAAGAAGGAATAAAAAATTCTTTTGTGGCCACAGAGGTTCAAATGCGGTGACTCCGAGTTATCTGCAAAACAGGTGGTCGCCCTGAGATTAAAGAGCTTTTTAGTGGGTTAAAAATAGCATATATTGAAATACACTAGGATAGGTTGAAAAAGAATGCATGATAATCCTAATTTAACTCAAATAACATGCAATTTTAATACATATGTTGTTTTAATTAGTTGATAATTTAATAATTAGAGAAGTTTTTAAACTAAATATCTGATAATATGTTAAATAATAAATTTAATTATAATCTTAAAAGTAATTAATATACACAAAAAAAAAATATTATGGTTAAACAAGATATACAAATATAAATGTAACTGATTTACTTACACAAATTAAACATATGGTTATAGTAAAATTATAAATTAATAAATACATGTCAAATATAAAAATGATACAATTTAGCACTAACTAGTTAGAGTAAGAGTTGATTAGTGTTAGGGGATCTTCTTGCTAATTTATAATATCCAATTTAAAACACAAAAAAATAGTTGGAAAAAAACCTAATACAAATTAAAATATCCTCTCTCTCTCTCTTTATTTTTTCTCTCATCTCTTCTCTCTCTTATTTTCTCTCTCATATCTTTCTCTCCATAGCATATACGTACACACATATAATTGAGTATGAATTAAGGGAAACATATTTTGAACAATTTCTTAAAATTATTATTATAACTTGTGAACATATTGTATGCACAAACTAAATCCAGAAAACAAAATCTAAACATACCACTTGTGAACATCCTAGTAAAAAATATTAAGGTTGTTTACATTGTGTTCGTAATGTGTTTACCTTGTGTATACGATGTATATGTTAATACAAATATGAGAAAGAGAGAGGAGAGATAGAAAGATATAGGTATGGAATTTCCTAAAAAACACATTAATTTTTATTTAATAAATAATGATAATTATATTCTTAATTATCTCATTGATTTTTAAAATAGATCTATCGAATCTCACATATTTTAAAGTTTTTAAATAATTAAATCCCCACATATAATATTATTTATTTAATAATAAATAAATGAATGCTAAATAACACTTGGCACTTTTGATTTGACATAATCTAAGATTCTTAACCCTTCACCTTTAGGGAAAACATAGGTGGTTGTTTTTTTGGATTAATTGCTTTCCAACTCAAACGAAGTGATTGTTGAAAAACAGAATAATTGTCCAAACGACTCGTACTTATAACTCATAATTTTCTTCCACTATAACTTTTTTCAGATTTTTATATGATTTTAGCAAAGCACGTTTTGATTTTGACTTGATATGTTCTATCCAAAACTTCAAAAGAAAAAGGTCCGTTCATTTTCTTAGCCAGTACATCCATTAATCAATTTTGAGTTGGACTAGAGCTTGGTCGATAGGTCCAACTGGTCCTAGCGGACCCGGTTGCCATTGATGACTTTGTTTGTCGATACCCTTTCCTTTGGAAATCCAAAGGTAAAACAAACAACATGATTTATTAAAACCCACCAAAACCCATTACAATAATTTCCAGTCATTTAGAAATAAATAAACAAAAGCAACTTATTAACTAATGGTACATGGTAATATGTAGGTTACCTATATAATTTATGAAAGAATTTCATTTAAAGTTCAATTAAAACGATGAATTCAAATAAAATAATTTTTTTGTCGAAAACTCGTTGGTAGTTAACGAAAGTACTGGAAGATTATCCACTAATAAATGAAAGAGTTTTAACTACGGACTTTTCTCTGGGAAATTTGTCGTCAAAGGGTGATTCGTCACAAAGCCGTCACATAAGTTGGTGGTAAATTGTTCATCCATTGGTATTTTTGCGAAAAACATCGGATTCTACTGAACCATTGGTGTAGCACCCATAATGGTCGGTTTAAGGTCACTAAATAAGACTCTAGGTTTAATGGATTTATTGGATTTCGTTGGTTTTTTCAAGAAATGGTCAGTTTAATGTCACTAAATAAAACTCTAGGTTGTTTGGTGGTTTTTGGTAACAATGTGGGTAAAAATTCAAGATTCTAGTAGCTTGGGTGACTTCCTCCGCGACATAAGCCGTGGATAAAGTCGCCTAACCTTCTGTTTGCTTACCCTTCATGTGCAGCTCAAGAAAATCCAAAAGGTGGTTGAGGCCACATCCGAGGTGCCTTAGGGTGCACAGACGTAAAGTCGCCCGAGAGTGTATGGCGCCTTAGAGCGCATGGGCTTAAAGCCCCCGGGTGGAGATTTGCTATACTTGGGGGTCAGACGATCTTGGTGTCAGGCGCCTTAGGCCGCCCCAAAGGAAGCCTGAGCTTTTGTTTGCTTAAGCTGATTTCCATACTTGAACCTTTTCATTGTTACCTCATTCCTTTCTCATTTACTCTCTATTCTTCTCCATCTCCCTTCATTAATTTCTTTTAGAGCTCATTTAAAGGGTTCCCTAAAGGGTCTTTGGTGCCTTTAAAGAGTCTACAATGGAAGCTTCAAGTGTGGAATCAAGCATTCAAGTTCCTCTCCAAGTTTTATAGAGTTTTCTTGATTTCCTAGGTTTTCACCAAAATCTAGTATTATGAGTTTATTCTTTGCTTTTATAAAACTATATACATGTTAAAATAGTGTCTTTTACATCCTTCAAGGTTCTATTATAAATAATTGGCATTTGATTAATTTTGGACCATCTAGGTCAAAGTTGGGCATTTTGGAAAATCATAAATCTTGACAAAATGAGTACGGAGAATGGTTTTAAATTTGGAAAATGATTATTTCGAAAGTCTTGATGGATTTGGAACTCAAAACTATAATGGTCTTATATTTGGGATTTTGTTAATAAAATAGGATTTTTACTTGATGGGAATTTGTATACAAGAATATCCATGTTTGGGTAAAACATCATATATCTAAATAGATACATATTTATGTCTAGAATGTAATAAACTCATAGACATAGAAATCAGTTTTGACGAGTACGTTGGGATGTTGTCTCTAATTGTAACGTGAAATAAGCATTGGTTCTTAATAGGCAACATGATTTGCATTTTCAAAATCAGGCATCGGCTAATGACCATATAATGTAATTTTTAAGTGAATTAGCTTAACTAAAATTATAGAGTTCTCAAGGTAAGAGCCTATACAGTTGATGTTGGGAACTCCACATGCAAGAAACTTGATTAGTTGAGCTTGTCAACTCATTAAACTATAAGGCCCGGAAGGGGGTTGATCTTAATGATTGGTTATTTGTTAGTGAGACTTATATAACATTGAACCGTAACTTACTTTTGTGTTCCGTTACGGTTAATAGAAATCAGGTCTCTCACGTCATCTATGGATGGTTTATGCCCCTCCAAGGGTATGTGTGAGTTAAAATGTACAATTGACGTAATCAAAAGTATGTTTACCGATTCAAAGTTTTGTAACTTTATTTAATAACTTTCTCTCTCACTAGGCGTTAAGGCTAACATTTTTTTTTCTCAAATGACATGTATATCAGGTTCTCTTAGCGGTAGAATTCCCAAGGTCTAAGTCGATCATTCTTGCCGATAAAGGAATTTTTGGATTTGCACTTCTTTTGAGATTTTAGCAACACTTGAATGTAATATATATTTTGAGTTAGTGTAGATTATTAGGTTGTTGTCTAGCATCTATTCTTCCGATGTAAACTCTTACACCACTTCCCCTTTATTGGGTGATTTTTATATTTTCTAAGCTCTCTTTTCATTAAAGTATTTGCTTTATTTTGCCACCCATTTAGGTGTGTTTCAATTGCTATTCTCTGGGTGATCTGTCGGTAAATACCGACGAAAATTTTCCTGAAATTTTTTTGAGGGTAGAAGTCATTTGTTTTATAGTGGTCTATGACTTAAATATAAATAAAAAATTATAACTTTCAGTTGTTACTGACGAACCATATGTTGTGCAAACGTGTCCCAATAAGTAGCGACAAGTTACAAATGGATTCCTTTTCTCGATAATCCTTTGCCAATCTATGCATAAACCGTTTTTATTTTTTGGTTCGAAAACTTGTTAGTTTCCCTCGGTTATAAGTCGGTAATTACTGCTCGTTAGTTATTTATGTCAATAAGTACCCCTTTTTTAGTAGTGTAGTGGTTTGACGCTAGACACTTGCATGCATGTTTTTGGCCCTTAAGAGTATCCCTAATAGTTATGCTATATTTTCTCTCTCTTATTTTAAGTTTCAAAATTTCTTCATTATCTCTCTTTTTTCCTCTAATTTAGAAGAGAATTTAATATAGCCATTGGATCAATTTTTTCTTAAATTTTCAAAAAATTTCAAATAACATAACTGTTGAAAATGTTTTTTTTTCTTTATTCAAACCATTTATTTAGTTTAATGTTATATAAAATTAGATAGTATCAACCATAGAGGTGTGCATGTGCTAAATGGTTAAAAACCACATTGGGAGAATGTGGTATCAAAATGAGCAACAAGTATTTAGTATAACACCTAATTAATATCTGTACAATAAAATAAAGGAAAGGGAGTGGGTCTTTTTGATACTAGAAACAGAAAAATTAATGGGGATTGATTGTGACATATCACATATGGGCAGAGAAGCATTGGTCACTGGATACCAGGAATCCCCCACCACAAGATAACTCTCAAACAAATATCTCAATAAACCATACCAATTAATATATATATATATGGTATGATTTATTAAGATATTTGTTTGAGAGTTATCTTGTGGTGGGGGATTCCTGGTATCCAGTGACCAATGCTTATATATATATATATATATATATATATATATGAAGTCATGGTTAACAGTGTAACAAGAGATCTATCACATTTAATTTCATGTCCATCTATGAATTGCGCTTTAGAAAGAAATTGATTCGTTGTAATTCGGTGTATCTCATTATCGTTAACATTCAATTAAGATTGATTCAAGGATGCAAATCATTTCTTATGTTTTCCATCAGAACCCAACCTTATTTTGAGGATGACGACCTTAGCATCGAGTCTAGAATAAATATAAGTGGAATTATTGGGTGGAGATATGTAGTAAGACCATGGGTCCCTTTCTTATAGGCTTCTGCCCTACCATCAGTTGGCCCTTTCTACTTTCTTCTCTTCTACTCATGCATGTATCCTTGTCGTTTCATACCATAAAAAGTGACAATTTACTTTTTTGGTCCCCTAAATTTTTAAAAATGAGGTTCGACCATGAGTTCTTTTGTTGTTCCTATTATGATCACCTTATGCTTAATTTCCAACTAACATAACCTTAAGACCCCTCCCCTGATTCCAAGCTATATAACAGTTGCTGATAACACCCACATAAACAGTAGAGCTGGTATTTTTTTTTTTTTGGACTTGGAGGGAAGCATGCATATATCATATATACACATCAAGGTCGACGATTAACTACCAAACGTTAACGGTTATTACCACAAATGATAGAAACTCATATCAATGTGATATTGTTTAGAATGTATGTTGTGTTTAGATTAACAAAGATGTTAGAGATTCAGTCCTGCTTAATTGAGTTTGTCTACAAATAATTGAGTTTGTCTACAAAAAGGTTAAAGAGGGATGAAGACACAATAAATATACTTACCTACAAAAAGAAAAAAAAGAAAAAAGAAAAAAAGGATATATAAAGCTCAAAACTCCATATATGGCATAATGGGGTTAAAATGGTAGGGAAGGTAAGGAGGCAGGTCCGGATTCCAAAAAATTAACGGGTTCCTAGAGGTTTTGTATTTTTTGACACGCAATCAATGAGTCCATTTTGCTTGCCATGACTGACTACTATCTGGCATAGAATTAGATAATATAAATTTTACATTTTTTGAATCTTTCTAGCATTATATTAAATGTTATCCTAACATTTATAGTTTTCAGAATTATCAAATATATGATATAAAATTACAGTCGACAAGGTTTCTTGGAAGTAAAGAGAAATAAGTGATTATATAGTTTTGGTTGGTGGAGAGGGTTGCCAACGAGAGGAATTCTCAGCCACAACATATCTCTAATATAAATGAGTGGTAAGAGGAGAGGCTACACTTTATGACTCACTATTCCAAGTTGCCCTCTTTACCAAAACTCGTCCTTCTCACCAATCACATATCAAAACTATATATCAGTAGAAAAACGAAAGAAAACAAGAAAGATAAAGTTGCTACATTTACCTCATCGAGTTTCATGAGCAAATATTCAATCGCCAAATGAGGTATTCTAATCAACTCCTTCTTCTTTCTATTTATCAACTTTGTGTAATTCTTAAAAGGTGACGTGTGCTTATTCAAAAAATAATAATGATGATATTTACTTTTATATGTTGAATTAGAAATACATGAAAAAGATAAGCATGTGTGTGTACAAGTTAATATAAATGTTTAACCTTGTCGAGTTATGATTGTACATAATTTGATACTCTCATTATATTGCATGCGATGAAGTAGAAGTTATGAGGGTTAATTTCTACACAAAAATGATATTGACAAAAAGTTATAATTGATGAACAAGGTAGCAAAACCATAAACAAAAATGTAACATTATGCTAGAATTCGAGAAAAGTTGTAGGGCTACACTAGCTAATAGCTCAACGTAACCCTTTGGCAGCGAAAAAGGGTATGTTATAAAGTTTAGAGGTGTAGGACGATATATGGCAAGAGGGGAGCAATGCCTTATGTTACTTCAAAATATTGTACGTGATGAAATTAGTTCTACAAAATTCCAAGTATGGACCATTTGATATAATTTGTATGGACTTGTATCATTTACATGTACATAGGTGTGCATTTGGGTGTGGAAATGTGTACACACTACAATTTAAATGATATGCTCACCATTATTTGAAATATAAGCCTAATCTAAAAGGGATCTATTAAATCATAGTGGCCTAAGTCATCTTATACCATGTTTGGGGTTATATATAGAGGAAGGAGTTAATTCTAATTACAATTATATGTAATACATGAATGATTTATTATGTCATAATTTATTAAGACCCGTTTTCTTTTGACATCGACACTACACACAACGGTTATAAGAAGCATAACCAAAAACATGGATTGAAATAGTTGATTCATCATCATGTATGTATGCTTTCGCTTTCTTTTGTGTTTTTTTATACGATAAAAATGTATATTAAGTGGTATTAGATTATCTTCATGTTTAAAGGAATTAACGTATTATTATATTTATTTTGTTAATGTTCATATTTTTATTCAAAGTATAATCAAGTGGTACTAAATCATCTTCATGTTTAAAGGAAATTAATGTATTATTATATTTATTTTGTTAATGCTCATATTTTTATTCAAAGTATTATATATATTACGATAATCAAATGAAAACCATAAAAATGTTACAAACCTGTGAGAACCCGAATAAAAATATTTATTACATTACTTTTTTTCATCAAAAGTTATGATTTAAGATATTGTTTCACATATCTTAAAAAAAGATATCGTTTCATATATGTTTATGTTCCACTTATGGAAAAAAAATTGCATGTGAATTTTTTTAGTTCACTAATTAGTGAAACGAAAAACGCACATAAAAAATATTAATATGGTGAAACAAATACATGTGAAAGTATCATATTATGAAACAAATATATGTGAAATAATATTTTAAATCCTAGTATTTGATGAAAAAAATCATATAAAATTTTTAATTTTTAAATAAGTTCTCACGGATTTATAATATTTTTATAGTTATCATTTGATTTAACCCATACATACATATATAAATATATATACACACACGACCAATGCTTATATAAATTTCTCATGTTTTGTGATAGTTGAATCTTTCATTTGCTTAAAGGCGGGATGGTACCAGCAAAAAAGTAACTTGTTGGGTCAATGACCAATACTTATATATATATATATATATATATATATATATATATATATATA
>NW_020200946.1:72110-86559 GCF_001531365.2 Cynara cardunculus var. scolymus
TTCATTTTTTTGTAATTATGAGAGGTTGATTAATCATTTTTATTGTAGAGGGTGTTAATCATAGATATTATCATCTTCATTATTTTAATTTTTAGAGAAATACATGAAACAGTTTCATTAATTTTAGAGAAATACATGAAACAGTTTCATTAATTTTAGAGAAATACATGAAACAGTTTCATTAAGTATTATATGAAACAATTTCACAGCCATATATGAAACAACTTGATCAAAAAAAGTATTATATGAAACAATTTCACAAGATTAAACAATTTCATGAAAAAATTTCATAAGATTAAACAATAAAATCGACGGATGAAAGTGGTTTGCACGGTTTACACAAATGAGGGCGGTTTTTATTTGATCACTCCTCTATATATATATATAGACTTGAGATCATGTGAGACCAATGGTTTTTCGTGAGACCCGTAAGACCAATTGTCAACCCTTGGATTAGATTTACAATCGTCAGATCTGAACATTTATAAACGCCACGAGACTTCTCAATAATTACAAAATTGCCACCTTGAAAATTTAGACCATTAGATCATTAGTTTATAAATTTGATCAATGAACATAAATTGGTCTTACGGGTCTCACGAAAAACCCTTGGTCTCACGTGAACCCAACCCTATATATATATATATATATATATAGGGTCAAGTTCAAATGTTAACCAAAGTTTTTGTGTTAACTTTGTTAACCGATCTTGGTCATTCAATCTTTCAATAAACGGTTGTGATTAATCATGATAAAAACTTCTTTTTTTAATTTTAAAATTTCATAAAGATAAGTGAACAAAGTTGAAAATGGTATTTAGGTAATTTTTTATGTAACTCCCATATCATTAATTGGGAGTTACAAAATCAAAAAATTAGATGATTTTTGTTAATGTAAAACCATATAAACACAACTATATACATATGAACCATTGTGTCATATACGAACAAAAAATCGACATATATATGAACTTTGGTTGCATATCATTTATAAACACAATATGAACATAATAAGAATAACTGCTATACGAAAGGAAATAAATAAAAAAACATGTATGAACACGATATGAACAGCTTGTGAACAATAGTTCCTTCATTATAAACATATTCAGGAGCGATCATTTGTCAATTGGAGTTTTATACATGCATTGCATCCACGCCGTTTAAGGTTCACCCTTTGTTCATATATGTTTCTGGTTTTATGTGATTGTTCACCCCTTGTTCATATCGTGTTCACCCTTGTTCATATCGTATAAAATATATGAACACAAAACCCCGACGCTATGAACACCGGGTGCAAACACTTACACAAATATAAAGATTTGGTATCAAGCTTAAAAAATAACACTTGTGCTCATATGATAGAAGCAACATGAAAACGATGGTTTATGATACATACAAGTCGGTAATATGACAATATGAAAATGAGTCATGCATGTACTTCCATTTGAAAATGTGAATTAGATACGTATTAATAATTAAAGAAAAAAGTTATCAACACAATATGAACTACAAGAAACACAACACATCATAATAAACATAATTTCGATTAAAACGAGTTTAATAAAATATTAATCTATTACCAAGACATTCGCTTTGGTTAATTTATTCACTTTCCGAACTCGAACTCCGATTGTCACCATAAACCATTTTAATCTTCTCAATGTTGTTGATTTTTTTTTCCAATGTGTTTATCCATAATAGCTTGAACGATACCGAAGATTTTACTACCGTGTTTCCTTCACGAATCAAAAACTCATAAAACAATAAAAATGGAAGATCAAGAATAAAAAAATAAATAAAAATATCAATATTATAAATGTATATTTTTAGGAATTTTATGATTTTGTAACTCCTCTTTAATGGTATGGGAGTTAGATAGCAAATGAAATGACTCAATTACCCTTGACATGAAATTGTGAACATGATAGATACCTAATAAAAGAATGGATTGTGATTGGTTGACATGGTTTGCAAAGTTAACACAAAAATTTTGGTTAACATTTGATCTTGTCTCTCTCTCTCTCTCTCTCTCTATATATATATATATATATATATATATATATTTCTTTTACAACCTTGTGCATTTGTACAACCTTTGCAACCCAATTAATTGAGATATTTATAGAAATGATTGGAGTTCATTTATTATGATTTGAATATTTATGAAATATGAATAGAGTTTATTAATTATGGTTAATACTTTATATTAGGAAACAATTGATTGATTAAAAATTGATCAATGGTTGAGATGAGGGTTGTATAGGGTGTAGGAATGACAAAGGGTGTAGAATAACATTCCTCTATATATATATATATATATATATATATATATATATGGTATTTTAAAATCTTTTGATTGAAATATTATGTTGCCAAAGTAACTTCTTTTACGAAAATTGATTAATATAAAACTTGAAGATGTTTATGTATATTTGAACTTTATGTTAATAAATGATTGAGACAAAATAGGCAAAGTCGGTCTTGATTAATTCCCCAAGAATGAGATAGAGTATAAAATGATGAAAAATATTCCATATTCTTCAACAACAGTAAGTCTGATGTATGCACATATTTACAATCATCGACACCTATGCATTCTTTGTTGAAATTTTAGCTACGTAGACTCCTTAGCAAACCCAGTAGAGATCATTGGACATCACCGAAAGTGTCATGTGATATATACATAAAAAAGCACTACATGCTCATGTTTGAATCATCTTGAGATCATGGGGTCTCTTGATTCACGATGTCAAGACTCAAGGTATCACAAATCAACTTCATTGCTATATTGTTTTGCTTATCGAACGACCAATCTTGTGAAGCAACGCTAAACAGATAAAAATAATTTGTTCTTTCAAGAAAAAACAAATCCCGATGACAATATCAATTGCTAAAATGAATACATGACGATTAATTATAATTATATATGAGACGAAAGCTTTATCAAAGAGTAAAAGAGATTGTGAGTTTTTTCATCGTTTATTTATTTAGCGTATTTTTGTATGATTTATTTACGTGTTCAAAAACTAAAAAAAAATCACAATTTCTCCATTTTAAATGTACATCTTTTACTTTTACAAAAAAAAGTATACAACACCAAAAATATATAAATATCATAATATATATAGTGTTATAAAATTTTAGTTTACATGACCAAATAATTATGCGACTTACATAAACGTGTTATAATAATTTTATCGTCTTAGTAAGCATTTTAGCCCAAATACTTTTGAAATTAACAAAGCACATATTAATTCTTGTATAACATTATTTTTAAAATATCGTATAAAAATAAATGTAAAATAATATTTGTTGTGGTGAGAACTATTATTTGTATATTTACACTTTCATAATCACTTTAATGTTATCATTATTTCAAAAGTTTTATTACCTAATATAAATTGATCAACGTAGGTTGAAATGTTTAACTAAAGATATTAGATATAAGGAAACTTTAATTTAACGGCTAAACATAATTTGTTTGGATTAATAGAATTAAATAACCAGTTCTTACCACACTAGACTGGAATTGACCATGCTCAATTTGGTTCTTGTATCCAAAAAATTTCCAAAATTTGGTTTTACGAGTGAAGATAACACATTCAAATATGTGTTTGGTTCATAATCCGTCTTTAACGAACTGATCTTAAACCAAAACGATTTGATCCACTTAATCATCGTTAAGTTAACTGTATGAGGTCCGATGTAGGCCTTGTTTGGAAAGAGGTTATGCTTTTATTGGTAAAGATGATGCCCCATTAACGTTCACTGCAAAACAAACATGGTGGATGATTTTAGCAATCGATGTGACAGCGCAGGGTAATTAAAGTTAGGGTAATCTTTGTAAAACTTGTGACCATTTCCAGTGTTGTTTCAGTTTGGTGTTTTGTGTCTCACTTTCTTCGACCCAAAATATGATATCTACTAATTGCTGATAATGAATCTGGGTTCTGTTAAGAATACGATCGCTAATGAACCTCCGGAAGCATCCATCAGGTGATTCAAGATCCAGAACCGGTGAAGGAATCCAAGTCAATGCACCACGGTAGATGACCTGCATGCCACTTCTCTGAACAAAATTCAGTAGCATATTAAGAAACTTGGTGTACATTTTAAAGATTCAAATGCAGTGCAGATTGGTTCCTACATGAACAAAAAGATTTAAAGCATGAGGTAGAATATGCTTAATTAATTAATAAACGATAAATCAATATTAAATAAAAAATAAAAATCAATGAAAACTCCATAAAGACCCGTCATCACCACATTCTACGTCATCCGTAAGGTCATCAATCCTAGGTGGCGATATCATTAGTCCCTCGGCCATGCTGGCAAGAAAATCTGGCATTTCGTATATCTCCTCTTCATCAACAAAAATTGAACTTTCCGCCGATTCCTTCCCTTCCTCAATCTCTTCTGCATCCTCTCTCGGTCGGAAGGCCTCCGCAGCCTCTGCCGCTGCCTTTTGTATATCTTTTATATCATTAGACACTGGGATTGGAAGCCGCGACGGTGAGTCAGCAAAATTCAAACAAGCAGAACGCCCCCTCATAGCCAAAACCGCCACGTCATGTGCCCTGGCTGCCATTTCAGCAGTGGGATGCGTCCCCAGCCACACCCTGTTCTTGGTGTTTGGCTCTCTAACCTCACAAACCCACTTACCGGAATTCCTCCGACTGACACCCCGGTAAACCGGGTGTCTCGTCTCCTTGAACTTCTTCCTTCCCGCTTTCTTTTTGGGGTTATTTTCAGCCAGCATCACTTCTCCATCCAGGTAAGCAGAAGGTGAAGCAGTATCTTCCATTGGATTCATTGATTTATAGTTTGCTTGTGTCTGTTTGTATAGTGAGTGATGAGAAAAAGTGCAGGGTTTGAGTTTGGGTTGGATATGGTGTTTTGGTTGTATATATAGTACACATGTGGGGGGTAGAAGAACAAGTGGAGGAAGGAAAGTGATGGGTCCATTTTAATTGTCACGCGGTTAATGTCCATATGACGTGGATCATTAAAAAAACTATAGAAACAAATTATTGTGAAAGAAAAGTGAAAAAGTTGTGGATAATATGTAAATTTTATAATATTGACAAAAATAAATTATTGGTTAGTATGTGTATGTATACTTATATAAATAATTGATTATATTTTTATATAAAAAAAGTATTATTTTAATTCGTGTTGGGTAAAACATAACAAAATTTAACATGTTACCATAAACTATAATTGATTATTCTTTATAAAAAATATTAAAATAATACTTAAAATTGGAGAGAGAGAGTGTGTGCGTAAGCAAAAGTGAGTGAGGTTGGTTTTGTTTGCAAGCAGAGATTCTGAGCCACACAATTTAGATACCATTAAAGGGTGAGAGTTGCAGCCAACCAATGAAATCCAAGGATCACCTGTCACCCTAACACTTTTTTACTCTAAATAGCCAACTTTGAACAACCTCAAATCCCACCAAAAATAGAAAACAAATCCTTTGTATGAACCTAGTACCCCGAAGTAGATATTCACTATTACAACAACTTCAAAATTGAGGAAATACAAATAAGGGTCACAAACTCAAATACTAAATTTGAAGCTTTATACAAAAAAGAAAGTAAAATTACAATTGTAACTGTAATTGTGCTACAATTATCAATAAAGTTAATTACGGGTTGTGTTGAGAATTATTTGACTAAAATAAAGTAAAAGTTTGAAACATTGTTCCATATCGAAAGAGCAATGAAATGTAAACAATAGTCCACGTGTATAAGAGGGGATCCAAGGCTTAGATTTCAAATCATACTACTAAAAATACACTTTTAAGTATTTTCTCTTGTTTCAGAGAGTAGAAAGGCTGATTTAAATCTTTGAGAGTGTGTGCATTATTGGGGGAGGCTTTAATGATTAGTATTGTCACTACAACAAAATCAGAGTTTGTAGGACACTCTCAATTTTTAAGCGTTTTAATAGACCTGTTTATAGGACTTAGTTTATAAAACCGTTTATAGGATTTAGTTTATAGAACCAAAAAAATAAAGTGTCCTATCTAAGAGCGATGTAATAAAGTTTATATGACGTTTTTTGACGTCGTAATAAGTTTTTTTAGGACACTTTTAATATAAAGCATCTCATTAGCAATTTTTTTTATTAACCTGGATATCCAACCCACTATACGAGCCGACTAATCCCAGGACGACCACCTGCTTTGCAGATAACCCGGAGTCACCGCATTTGATCCTCCGTGGCCACAATGAGATTTTTATTCCTCCTTGGATTTGAACTTGTGACCTTCTGGTACTTTTGCCATTTGTAGTTAAGCTCAAACCAATCAAACACCACGCTTGTGGTTCCATTAGCAACTTTATAGGACACTATTTGAAAAACTGTCATATAAAAACAAGTGTCCTATAAAAAAATTGAGTTTATAGGACACTTTCTCAAAACTGTCCTATAAAGTTGCTAATGCGACACTTTGCATTAAAAATGTCCTAAAAAACTTGTTAAGACGCCCAAAAGCGTCATATAAACTTATTATAACACCTTTATATATGACATTTTATATTTTGATCCTATAAATTAAGTCATATAAAGCGGTCTATTGGGACACTTAGAGATTTGAGGTATTCTATAAACCCAATTTTGTTGTAGTGTGTGTGATTGTAACAATTTTTACACATAGTGGATTTTCTTTCTAGAGGCTGGTGGTTTTTCTTCGGTTTTAGAGTTTCCATGTAAATTCTTATCTTCCTATTTTTTTTCTAGTGGTTCATTGCTTGGGTTGTTGGGAAACGTTGAGTCTAATTTCCCTACAAGTGGCATCAAAGCTCTAAGTTGGAGGAGGTCTCAGTTAGAGGGTTCTTAGTATGCTCTGTGGTTACAGCTTTGTCTAATCTTTCACATCGGAAAAGAACTATCTCTTGGTCGTATTAAAGGAGGTCTCAGGTTAGAGGGTTCTTAGTATACTATGTGGTTGCGGCTTTCTCTAATCTTGAATAAAGGTGTACAAAAAACTCGTCAAACTGCTCAATCCGTCCAACCCAACACGCTGACAGCCCAATTAAACCGAACCCGCTAAAATGCGTAACCTAACCCACGTATACCCCTAATATTCCACATCAAAAAAGAATTTTTGTTGGTTACTTTGTGTACAATAGAATTGTTTGTAACAGGAGTACATGTACATTAGGAAACTTTTCATGGGTGTGCTACTCATAAGCGCCAAGAACTTTTCTAGTATACAATATTGTTTTTTGAGGCGTTGATACAACGTCAAAGTTTTCAAGTGATATGAGGTTCGACGTAGAAAAATTTGATGGAAGGATCAACTTTGGCTTATGGCAAGTTCAAGTCAAGGATGTGTTGATTTTTCAAGCCATTGAAAAATGAAATTGATTTCAAGCCTATAAAAAGGGGGGTCCAAGGCTTAAGTTTTAAATCATTTGTGTAGAAATACACTTAAAGTATTTTATTTCTTTCTTTATTGTTCTCTTGTTTTAGAAAGTAGAAATGTATGACTTAAATTTCTTAGAGTATTGGGGTATTATTATTGACAAAAAATCTGTCGCTAAAGAATATGGTCCCTTGCAAAGTCGTCGCTCGAAGCCTCCCTCGCTAATCCATCGGTGAAAGGTTTATGTCGCTAATCCGTCACTGAAAGGTTTTTGTCGCTGATCCGTTACTAGAAGATTTTCGTCACTAAATCATCGCTAAAAGTATTCCGTCGTTGAAATTTTTCCGACGCAAATCCGTCGCAAAAAACAATCGTCGTTGATCTGTTGCTGATAGCATTACCTATGAGCTTTTGACCGACGGAATAGGCCTTCAGCGACGGATTTGCAATAGATTTTTCCATCGTTGATACTCCTCATTTTTTGTAGTGGGACCACCGACTAGAATAGGTTATATATATATATATATGTGTGTGTGTGTGTGTGTGTGTATTATATTATAAGTTCTAAATAAGGTGGATGCTTAAATTTATACATACATATATAGAGGGTGGTTCAAATACTAACCCAATATTTTGTGCAAACTTTGCTAACCCACATCAACCAATAATGTTGTATCTTTGGGTTTGGTTAAAATGTAACTTACATATTAATGATAAGGGTATTTAGGTCATTAGTCATTTTTATGTAACTCCCAAATATTTTAATTGGGAGTTACAAATCCTACAATATCTCAAATTGATCTTCATCTAATAATGACATGAAGATTCAAATATGTTCATCTTATTGACAACTAATTCACATATGAAACTACCTACAACGAACATCATGCATGAACAGATATAAAGTACAGGTATCGGTTTTATCTGCACAACCCCTGTTTTTGTTAATGTGCATGTCTCATCGTCGAGCATATGTATCACTACGAGCATGCATCAAGGTTGAAGAACATGATCATATGACCAACATATATTGATTATAGTGTTCATTAGGTTCACACGGTGTAACTAATGTTCATATATCTAGGGTTCACACGGTGTAGCTAATGTTCATATATCTAGGGTTCACACCATAGGGTTCACATGAATGTTCATACCTTGATATAGGCACGAAGATGAACGATTGTTCATACACATATTAATTAATACAAATTTTTGACCAATTTATCCTTTGAACAATTGTTCATACACATATTAATTAATATATTAATTAAATATTGTTTATTTAATCTCATTTAATAATAACCGTTAGATGAGAAAATGAACGATTAAGATGAGTTAGCATAGTTTGCACAAAATATTGGGTTAGTATTTGAACCAGCCCCTACATATATATATATATATATGTGTGTGTGTGTGTGTGTGTGTGTAGGGTTGAGTTCACGTGAGACCAAAGGTTTTTCGTAAGACCCGTAAGACCAATTTATGTTAATTGATCAACTTTATAAGCTAATAATCTAATGGTAAAAAGTTGCACGGTGACAATTTTGTGATTATTAAAAAGTCTCGTGGCAATTTTGTGATTATGAATGTTCAGATTGTAGATCTAATCCAAGGATTGAGAATTTGTTTTACGGATCTCACGAAAAACCTCTGGTCTCACATGATCTCAAGTCTATATATATATATATATATATATATATATATATGCATATCTGTGTGTATTATATTTTAAGTTTTGAATTAGGTGGATGATTAAATTTAAGTTGTAGACATCAATAGAATGGATGTATTTAAACAATTAAACTTATTTAGTTGTTGTGTACCAAGTTTAAATATTCTATTCACTTTATATTGCAAATGGTATCTCTTATAAATTCGACCGTGAACCAAACCACGAATAACCACATTATTTACATGTGTTCGGTTCATCCTACGGTTCTAGTTAGATTCATGTTTTCCTTACTAACTGAATCAAACCTACACCGTGAACACCCTATTGAGGGGTATACTGATCATTTTATCCATTTTCATAATTTTCTAATAATGTTTTTGAAAAAAATGATATTTTACAAATATACGCACAACTTCAGATCACCATCAAGCTCCGATGACACCATCTGAGCTCCAGTAACACACACACACACACTCAACTCATTGCTACCTAATAACTCTCAAATTCGGGGGTTATTAATCGTTTCTTTCTCCTATTTTGCATCATTTGATGTATCTGTTTTGCCTCTATCTCATTCTTTTTTAGTTAAAAATGTTTCTAAGAGATGATAAAATGTCAAAGATTCAACACTCTTTAATTTGATCAAGAAAAAGAAGAACATTTATTTTCATCATTTATCTTGTTTGTAGTAATTATTTAGTTTCAAGTCTTCAAATTTTTGTCTACTGTTTCACCAATGTGGCAACAATTTCTATTTACGTTTTAATGCAAGCACTTCTTAAAACTTTTCTCTTCTTCTACCATATTCTTTACTTTCATTATGAGTTAAATACCTCTTTGTGTGTGTGAATGTAAGCCAAACCTAAGATTAGTTGGCAACACTCGGGGTTGCCATTGTTGATAATTTCTTAGGCTTGGCCACTTGAGTCAAAGTCTTAACTCAACATGAAAAATGTCGATTTCACTTAAAAGTGTTAATATTAGATCTTATATCTAGACATGGAAGGAATCGAAATATTGCTTGAGTGATGCATAAATATTTAAGAAAGTTCTAAATAACCACACAGAGATACAAGTTTTCTATGATTTTTGCCAAGGTTCATATATTAGTTGAGATTTGCACTACAAAGAGATTTAAGTAATATTCTTCATACTAATAGAACATTGATTCTTTAAGATCAACTTAGTTAAATAGGCAAGTCTAAAATCTATAATAGTGGTGACTTTGTGGGCACTACAAGTTTATTACTTATAGCGATCATAATGTCCGGTGTGCACTTGCACCACCACAGAGGCAACACAGTGGCCTCTTCATTGACTTATACGATTTTCGGCTATCACAACCACATCTAAAACCCAACCAAAATGATTCACCTAATCATCTCTCCACGATACCACCACAAGAATTGCAAAAAACTCAACCTAGGAGTATATTGATTGGAGACAACAACATTAAAAGCCTTTATCTATAGGAAACCAAGTTGATTGTTTCACGTTGTAGTCGTCGGGTCTTTATCCGAGAAGGAAAAGGGTCACAATGGTAGGGGGAAACAAGTTTTTTTGCCATAGGAGTAGATGAATGTGTGTGTTTATGTGTGTATATATATATAAAGAAAATGATAGCAACTTAGTAAAAGAGTAAAATACATCTTATTTAAAGAAAGATTAAAATCAAATAAAATGACAAACTATAATTATAAATCTAAATAAGAAAAGTGTATAGATAAAAACCATTAAAAACAACTAAACATACCAACCAAATCTGAAATCTGATTAAATATAATATCTTTCCATGGTATTATTTTATAGCAAGCGTAGATCAAGGAGTGCGAAATGGATTAGGTCCACATAAAAGAATGGCAACCAAAAGTTCTCTTAGTAATACAACATTTAATATCCTTACAATAAAATAATGGAAAAGGAGTTGTTCTTTAGAAAAATGATTGGGGGTTTGACGGTGACATTTGGGCTGAAAAAATGTAATGGTGTCAAGGTACCAAGAATTGACCACCACAAGTTCCATAATTAAGTCTCAAACAAATATCTCAACAATTATATGTATTTACTCAATTATCATACATACATACATATGGGGCCGAGTAGGAGTAGATATTTAGCAGACTGTGGGTGGTCGGTGGTGGTGCCTACCTTCTGCCCTACCATCTCTACTTTCCTTCTCTTTTTCTTCTTTGGTTCTAAATAGGAACTTAACCTGATTGCTTAATATTTCCAAGGAACTCCAAACCCATACAGCCCTTGTTCATCTTAAAGTAATTAATAGTTTATAATAAAAATTAAATATAATTTAATAAAATAATAAAAATACAATTTGTGTAACTGACATTAAAGATTCAAAGATAACATATTGTGGAGAGCTATAAGTTTCTTATTAATGTAAGTTATGGGTTTTCTATTTATAAAGAGAACAAATTTAATTTAAAGTATTTAAAAGTTGTCTTTTTATTACTAAATTATTTTCTCTATTGTATAGTAAATGAGAAGTTCATATATATATATATATATATATATATATAGCATGCAAGTTGTGGTTTGTAATACTAGGTGTAAAAGTACTTAAGAGATTGAGCCCTACTTAATAGACAGTGTCTGAAAAAGGTTAAAGAGAGTAAAAGAAACAATAATTATGGTTACCCAAAAAAGAAAAAGCATATAAAGCTGAAAACTCCATATATAGCATATATGTAGATATTTGTGTGCAGTGAGGTTAAGATGGTGGTGAAGGTAGGGTTCCTAGAAAGAATGGGGTCGCCACGAGAGAGAAGTGATGATGGTAGTTTTGGTTGGTGAATGGGGTTGCCAGCACAGGAATTCTCAGCCACAAGATAACTCTTAGAAAGAATAGAGCGGTAAGAGGAGAGCCTGCACTTTATGACTCACCATTTCAATAATACCTCTACTTCACCCAAACTCCTCCTCACCAAACACATATCAGAATTATATATTGTTTGGAAAAACAGACAAAAACAACAAAGAATATAATACCTGTATTTACCTCAAGAGCAAATATTCCAGCGAAAACTAAGGTATACTTATCAACTTCTTCGTCTTYTTCAATCTCCCTTTTTGTTTATCAATTTTGTATAATTTTTATAAAAAAAATATGGCATGTGCCTGTTCAAAAAATAAAGATAGTAAATATATTTGTATGTTAAATCAACGAATGTTATCACAAAATAAACATGCTTATATACYAGTTTACATGATAAATAGTATCATATGTGATTGTTTATAGACTAAAATTATTTTAAGAAAGTCAATYAACACGGTAGCAACAACCATATGCAAAAAAAAACGTAATAATAAGCTATTATCTAGAAAGAGATGTCATTAAAAATAGATTTATTAAAATTTAAAATAAAAAATTAAATTTAACTAATTGTTAAGTCGGACAGAAGAAGAGTCACATCGATGTCATATTTTTTTGTTGTACATAAATCTTTATTAGCACAACTCTTTGCTAAATAAGCAACTGATGGTTAATTTTATAAACTTTTAAATTTAAGGTTAAAAACATAATTAAAAAAAATATTAGGTTATTCTTGTCAAAAACCCTGAGAGGGCGTTTGATTCACATAATGATTTCTGAAGTAATGAAATCTGTCAAAGGAATTGAAATAAAATGTTTATCAGGTTTGACCAAATGTTTGGTTTGAATGAATGTAATATAATCAGTCTAATGAATTGGAATTTGCCTATTTGGTTTGCAGCAGAATTGAAATAGAATGATAAAAAAGACAAAACTACCCTTTCTTTGATATATTTTTTTTAAAATTTAATTTTTTTAATTACAAATAACAATATAATGAGAAAGCAGTAATCAGTCGAGAAATTAATGAGAAATTTTCAGAATTTAACTGAAAGCAAGCAGTAATCAGTCGAGAGCATCATAAGCAGATCCCATGTGACCACTTGCAAAACCTCCCATCCGTTAACCCTCCTGTAACCCTCTTTACATCTTCGATCACTTGCCTTCTTCTTCTTATCTCTCACGTGTCTAGGTGACCCCCACTCTCACCCCTGGCCTTCTCTGCTCTCATCTCCCGCCTCCCCTACCATGACCGTGCTCCACAACTTTCGTCGGATATAAGTTGGAAAAACTCTGTACAGGAACACAACCACCCTCTCCCTCCTCCATGGTCATCTCCCTTTCGCCTTTTCTTCTACCTCGCGTTACCTCCATAACCACCGAAGAACCCATTTTTCTCATTCTCATATCTGGTTTCAGATTTTTGGAGTTGCAAGGTCGAAGCTTCGAAGAGGGGAAGGGGTATAAAGGGTGTTGGCGACAATGAACCTAGATCTGGTTCTCAAATCTGGTTTGTTTGAACATTTAATGAGGAAATTGGAAGCAAGCAGTAATCGGTCGAGAGCATCATAAGCAGAAATAGGAAGCAAACAGAAATCGGTTTGATTTTGGTGTTTGATAAGCAGAAATCGGAAGCAAGTAGTAATCATGAGGGCATTTTTGTCATTTACGCATATTTAGATTGAATGAATTTCAAATCCATCAGTTTTAGGATGGAATAATGAAATCCTCAAATGAAGGAATCTTTGGAATTCAATTCCATTCCATGGGTAACCAAATGTTGGAATGGAATTTGGTCATCGAAATTGACCATTCCAATTCCACCAGATTCCGTCGCATTCTGACAAACCAAACGCCCCCTAACTTTTATCTCCACCGATAAAATATCTCAAAAGAATCCCTGCTTGTCATGATAAGACGTTTCCTTTTGCTGACGTAGGTTCCTTGAAAATTAAATATAACACACATTGTATCTCTTATATTTATTAGGTTTTTTGTATTTATACCATATTTAACGTGTGTTTTTTTTTTTCCATATTGTAATTTATAATGGTGTATTTTTATTTATAAAATTGTAAACAAATTTAAAACAGAAAAATGTAATTAATTCTATGTGTAATAATATAAATATTGATAAATAATATAACCAAATATTATGTATAATTAAATAAATTAAAATTTCTAAATATCAATTTTGGAGGATCATTTATGATTAAATTAAAACTATATTAACTTTTTTAATTTTAATAAATCTAGTTTTAATGAATTCTATTATTATTTAAAAAAAACACACTAGTTTTTAACAATTTACAACTAAAAAAACCACTAATTCAAAATTAAGTATGAATTATAATTTGAGTTAAATGATATAATTTATTCAGCCATCGTAAAAACAATTAATAAATATAAAAGCAGTGTTGAAATTGAATATATAAACTATGAAATAATAAAATATATACTTGATATGTATTCTTTTTTAATGTAAAATAATAATATGTAAAGACACAATTTATTATTTGCAACAATTTTATGCACCAAATTGATGGAAATTTAGTATTTTACCTCTTACGTGCCCT
>NW_020200946.1:88764-90996 GCF_001531365.2 Cynara cardunculus var. scolymus
GATGAAAATTTAAATGGGAAAGTTATTATTTTAGATAGTTTAGTCTTTAAATTATTATTTTTAAATAAAAAAACTATTAAGCTTTCTTATTTTGAATAATTAAGTTTTTAAACTACTTTTTTGAATTAAAAATTAATTAAACTTTCTCTTTTTGAATTAAAAAACCACTAAACTTTTTCATTTTGATTCATCAAGTCTCTGAACATCTTTTTAATAAATAAACCATTACACTTTTAGAAATTGCCATTGTTGATAATTTCTTAGGCTTTCCACTTGAGTCAAAGTTTTAACTCAACACTACAAATGTCGATCAATTGGAAATGTTAATATTATATCTTATATCTAGACATGGAAGGAATCGAAGTATTGCTTGAGTGATGCATAAATATTTAAGAAAGTTCTTAATAACCACACAGAGACACAAGTTTTCTATGATTTTTGCCAAGGTTCATATATTGGTTGAGATTTGCACTACAAAGAGATTTAAGTAATATTCTTCATACTAATAGAACATTGATTCTTTAAAATCAACTGAGTTAAATAGGCAAGTCTGAAATCTATGATAGTGGTGATTTTGTGGGCACTACAAGTTTATTACTTATAGTGATCACAATGTACGGTGTGTACTTGCGCCACCACAGAGGCAACACAGTGGCCTCTTCATTGACTTATATGATTTTCAGCTATCGCAACCACATCTAAAACCCAACCAAAATGATTCATCTCATCATCTCTCCACGATATCACCACAAGAATTGCAAAAAACTCAACCTAGGAGCATATATATTGATTGGAGACAACAACATTAAAAGCCTTTATCTATAAGAAACCAAGTTGATTGTTTCACGGTGTAGTCGTCAGGTCTTTGTCTGGGAAGAAAAAGGGTCACAATGGTGGGGGCGACAAGTTTTTTGCCATAGGAGTAGATGAATGTGTGTGTTTATGTATACATAAATATATATTTTTAAAAAGAAAATGATAACAATGTAGTAAAAGAATAAAATATCTCTTACTTAACGAATTTCTTAAAGAAAGATTAAAATCAAATAAAATGACAAACTACAATTATAAATCTAAATAAGAAAACTGTATAGATAAAAACCATTAAAAATAACAAAATGCACCAATCAAATCTGAAATCTAATTAAATATAATATCTTTCCATGGTATTATTTTATAGCGAGCGTAGATCGAGGAGTGCGAAATGGATTAGGTCCACGCAACCAAAAGTTCTCTTAGTACGTAGTACAACATTTAATATCTTTACAATAAAATAAAGGAAAAGGAGTGGGTCTTTTTAGATACTAAATTATAGAAAAATGATTGGGGGTTGACGGTGATATTTGGACTGAAAAAAGTAATGGTGTCAAGGTACCAAGAATTGACCACCACAAGTTCCATAATTAAGTCTCAAACAAATATCTCAACAATTATATGTATTTACTCAATTATCATACATACATACATATGGGGCCGAGTAGGAGTAGATATTTAGCAGACTGTGGGTGGTCGGTGGTGGTGCCTACCTTCTGCCCTACCATCTCTACTTTCCTTCTCTTTTTCTTCTTTGGTTCTAAATAGGAACTTAACCTGATTGCTTAATATTTCCAAGGAACTCCAAACCCATACAGCCCTTGTTCATCTTAAAGTAATTAATAGTTTATAATAAAAATTAAATATAATTTAATAAAATAATAAAAATACAATTTGTGTAACTGACATTAAAGATTCAAAGATAACATATTGTGGAGAGCTATAAGTTTCTTATTAATGTAAGTTATGGGTTTTCTATTTATAAAGAGAACAAATTTAATTTAAAGTATTTAAAAGTTGTCTTTTTATTACTAAATTATTTTCTCTATTGTATAGTAAATGAGAAGTTCATATATATATATATATATATATATATATAGCATGCAAGTTGTGGTTTGTAATACTAGGTGTAAAAGTACTTAAGAGATTGAGCCCTACTTAATAGACAGTGTCTGAAAAAGGTTAAAGAGAGTAAAAGAAACAATAATTATGGTTACCCAAAAAAGAAAAAGCATATAAAGCTGAAAACTCCATATATAGCATATATGTAGATATTTGTGTGCAGTGAGGTTAAGATGGTGGTGAAGGTAGGGTTCCTAGAAATGAATGGGGTCGCCACGAGAGAGAAGTGATGATGGTAGTTTTGGTTGGTGAATGGGGTTGCCAGCACAGGAATTCTCAGCCACAAGATAACTCTTA
>NW_020200946.1:92120-94719 GCF_001531365.2 Cynara cardunculus var. scolymus
CTCACCCCTGGCCTTCTCTGCTCTCATCTCCCGCCTCCCCTACCATTGACCGTGCTCCACAACTTTCGTCGGATATAGGTTTGAAAAACTCTCTACGGGAACACAACCACCTTCTCCCTCCTCCATGGTCATCTCCCTTTCGCCTTTTCTTCTACCTTTCGCTGCCTCCACAACCATCGAAGAACCCCGTTTTTCTCATTCTCATATCTGGTTTCAGATTTTTGGAGTTGCAAGGTCAAAGCTTCGAAGAGGGGAAGGGTATAGAGGGTGTTGGCGACATTGAACCTAGATCTGGTTCTCAAATCTGGTTTGTTTGAACATTTAATGAGGAAATTGGAAGCAAGCAGTAATCGGTTTGATTTTGGTGTTTGATAAGCAGAAATCAGAAGCAAGCAGTAATCATGAGGGTATTTTTGTCATTTACACATATTTAGATAAATTGGATTTCAATTCCATCAGTTTTAGGATGGAATAGTGAAATCCTGAAATGATGAAATCTTTGGAATTCAATTCCATTCCATGGGTAACCAAACGTTGGAATGGAATTTGGTCATCGAAATTAACCAATCCAATTCCACCAGATTCCGGCACATTCCGACGAACCAAACACCGCCTAACTTTTATCTCCACCGATAAAATATCTCAAAAGAATCCCCGCTTGTCATGATAAGACATTTCCTTTTGCTGACGTAGGTTCCTTGAAAATTAAATATAACACACACTATATCTCTTATATTTATTAGGTTTTTTGTATTTATACCATATTTAATGTGTGTCTTTTTCCCATATTGTAATTTATAATGGTGTGTTTTTATTTATTAAAATTGTTAAAAAATTTAAACAAGTTTAAAACATAAAAACGAAATTAATTCTATGTATAATAATATAAATATTGATAAATAATATAACCAAATATTATGTATAATTAAATAAATTAAAATTTCTAAATATCAATTTTGGAGGATCATTTATGATTAAATTAAAACTATATTAACTTTTTAAATTTTAATAAATCTAGTTTTAATTAATTCTATTATTATTTAAAAAAACACTAGTTTTTAACAATTTACAACTAAAAAAACCACTAATTCAAAATTAAGTATGAATTATAATTTGAGTTAAATGATATAATTTATTCAGCCATCGTAAAAACAATTAATAAATATAAAAGCAGTGTTGAAATTGAATATATAAACTATGAAATAATAAAATATATACTTGATATGTATTCTTTTTTAATGTAAAATAATAATATGTAAAGACACAATTTATTATTTGCAACAATTTTATGCACCAAATTGATGGAAATTTAGTATTTTACCTCTTACGTGCCCTAATGAAATTTCAAGTGTTTTTTTTAAGATTAATGATGATCTTAAGTAAAAACTTCTTTTGGTTACTTATTATCGACTTAAGAAATTAAAAACCATTACGGTTATTTATGACAAAAATCTTTTTTGCTTCAAGTCTTAATTAACTCATCCAAGAAGAATAAAATAAACAGTAAGTATATCTTCATTTGAAAGGGCAAAAAAACAAAAAACTTGTATAACATGAGCCATGCAGGCAAGAAATTAATCCCGGCAATCCAAACGTCACCTCTTCMATTCGGTCGACCGCCTTTTCTCCTTTACATCGCTAAATCGGGTGTGTGTTCTCTTWGAACTTCTGCCTCGCTATCTTCCTGCAGCTCTCTAGCTAGCTTCTTGGGGGTGTATGAATCGAAGCCAGCAAATTCTCCTTGTAGCTAGGGAATAACATTAACCACCAACCCGTACGTTGAAGCCTTGAAGAAAGGCATGATTTATATATGGTAAGGTTGTGTTGGTGGATGGTTAATTGGTAGTGAAGTTAAGGTTGGAGTGGTATTTGTGTGTGTAGTGGGGCAGCTGGGATGGAGGAAGGTTAGTAGAAACTGGGTCCATTTATGGTTTAGATATTTATCTTGTTTGACAACGACGCTGGGTTCCAGGAAGGAAGCAAGAGAGGAACTCTCAGCCACAAATATGAATCCAACTCCAAATACAAATTAAATGTGTGGTGCAGTGAAGAGGATATATATGTACACTTTATGAGTGACTCACCCTTTCTGTCAAGACCCCTACTTAATTATATAAAAGTCGTTCTTTCTCACCACATATTATTAATGCTACAAAAGTATCTGTACCAAAATATCAAAGAAAATATCTGTACCAAATGTTTTACATTGTATTTTGTAATTATAATTATTCATATTATATTTTATATTACGAGGATTATTTGTGCCACCACTGAAAAAAGTTCGAGATACGCCTATGTTAATTTTGGTGTACAATAGTTAAGGAATGGTCACAACAAGAAAGACAAAGACAATGACAATGAAAAAGCTTAATGACACTATAATTTTGAAGGTATTTTCATAAGTACGCTTTGTACGGAACAAAATGATAACATATTGATATATAATGCAAATAGTTTTACGGTTAGAGGTCAATTATTTTTATCGTTATGTTGTTAGATAATACAAAATAAAATGATAACGTCTTTAAAGACCGTAAATTATGTTAGAAATATTTACTAATTGTATGGACACCCCCTTAAATCCATCCCTATAACTAAG